>NW_027522984.1:2655000-2715402 GCF_052094955.1 Ictidomys tridecemlineatus
CATTTGTTTAAAAGGCTATTTTCTCCAGGATATTTTTGGCACTCTGTCAAGGGTCAGATGACTGTTCATGTGTGCATTTGTCTGTTGTCTTCATTCTGACCCCTTGGCCTTGGTGTGTATCTCTATGTTAATACCACGTAGGTCTCTACAGTTCTGTAGCATAACCTGAGATCAGGTGTCTGAGGCCACCAGCCTCACTCATTGCTCAGTATTGTTTTGGATATTCTGGGAATTTTTTTCTTCCATAACTGTTTTTTCTGGTCCTGTGGAGAACACCATTGGTATTTGGATGGGGAGCACATGGAATCTGTAAAGTTTGGTAATAAGGCCATATTGACAAATATTAATTCTGTCTGTCCAAGAGCATGGCAGACCATTCCATCTTCCTAGCACTTCTTCAGCTTCTTTCTCCAGAGTTCAGTAACTTCACTGTAGAGGCCTTTCACCTCCTTGTAGACTGAGTCCTATAAATTCTATATTTTAGACTATTGTTAATATATTTTTTCCTTTCATAGAAGGTTTATTGTTGGAATACAGGAAAGCTGTAGATTTTGCATGTTAATCCTTTATCCTGTTATTTGGCTGAATTCTATCTATCAGTTCTATTAGCCTTCTGGTGGAGTTTTTGGGTCTTCTAAGTATAGGATAATGCCATTGGCAAGCATAGATAATTTGATTCCTGTTCCTATTCATATCCCTTCCTTCTCGGTCTGGTGAAATTTTCAAGAATCTATGGAATAGGAGTGGTGGTGACATCCTCGTCTCATCCCTGATTTGAGAGGAAAAGCTTCAGTTTTTCTCCACTTGATAATGTGTTGGATTTGGGTTTGTCATATTGTGTTTATGAGGTCAAGGTGAGTGCCTTTTATCCATGGTTTCTTCTGTGTTTTTATCATGAATTGGTGCTTTCTCTGAATCTATTGAAATGATGATATGATTTTTGTCCTTAATTCTATTGATGTGCTGAGTCACATTTATTGATTTGTTAATGTCGAACAGATCTTGCATCCCTGGGATGAAGCAAATTTGATCATGTTGTACAATCTTTTTAATGTGTTTTCAAATGAGATTGTTAATATTTTATTAAGGATCTTCACATTTATTTTCATAAGGAATATTGATCTGTAGTTTTTTTTTTTCCCTTGATGTGTTTTTATCTGGTTTTGGTATCAGAGTGATGACAGCGTCGTAGAATACTCCCTTTCTATTTCATGGAATAACTTGAGGAGAATTGGCATCAATTTTTCTTTAAATTTCTGGTAGAACTCAGCTAAAAATTCATCTGGTCCTTTGTTGAAAAATTTTTAATTATTGCTTCAATATTGTTGATTGAAAATAGTTTCCTTAGGTTTTTCTATAACTTCAGTTCAGTTTGGCTAGTCATACTTTTCTGGAAATTTGTCAGGATCTTTATGATTTTCAAATGTATTGAATATAAGTTTTCGAAATAATTCCTAATGATCCTTTGGATTTCAGAAATGTCTGTGGTGATATCTCCTTTCTCATCTGTAATTTTGTTTATTTGGATCTTCCCTTTAAGGGTTTATCAATCTTGTTTACCTCTTCAAAGAGACAATTCTTTGTTGCATTGATTCTTTGTATTTTCTTTGTATCATTTATTCTCAATTTCCTGAATTTTAGCTCTAGTATTAATTATTTCCTGTCTTCTACTGGTTTTTGAATTAGTTTGTTCTTGCTTTTCTAGGGCTTTGAGTTGTAACATTAGATTATTAGATTTATGTAGGAACTTTGTGGGTTTTTGGTTTGTTTGTTTTGTTTTGTTTTAATGTAGGCACTTGATGCCCTACACTTTCCTCTTAGAACCGCTTTCATAATGTATTAGTCTGCTTATTTTCGATGCTATGACCAAAAGACCTGACAAGAACAATCTTAGAGGAGGAAAATTATTTGGGGCTCCTGATTTGAGAGGACTTGGTCTGTAGATGTCTGACTCCTGACTTAAAACAACAATAAATTCCAATTTAACATAGTTTCTATAGGTGGAGAATTCAGGAAGGGCTCAGCTGGGTCTCTGGTGAGAGCTGTGTTTGATTGTCACCAGGGACTGCAGGGCTCTGGTCATTGGAAGCTTGACCAGGGTGGGAGCACCCCCTCCCAGGACAGCTCACGCATGCACCTGATCCTGACGAGGTGCGCAGGCTCCAGGTAGGAGGACTCTGTTCCTACCACTGGGACCTCTCTCTTTAGGGTATTTAGGTGTCCCCAGGGCATGGAGGCTGGCTTTCCTCAGAGTGAGTGGTCTGACCACAAGCAAGCAGAAGTCACCACAAATTCTGAGACCTGCCTTGGGAAGTCACACGCCTGCCTTCCGTGTGCTCTTATAGGTATACGGATCAGCCCTTTCCCACAGGGACGCCACACATGGGTATGACACCTGGCCATCTGGAAGCTGGCTAGTCATGGAGGGCAGCTTTTTTCACTTCTGGGAGAGCAGTCACTTCTGGGAGAGCAGTCAGTGAATCTGCTGATGGTCTTGGAGAGGGGGAGCATTATTAATCAGTCTTTCATGGATACAGGCTGCAAAAAGACAGGCAGATTGAGACATTTTTTAATCCACCAGTGTAGGAAAGCTGGCCTTCTTAGACTAGTATTTTCTGAGCACTTACTTTGAGGTAGATGTTATAATTTACTTGCACAGATCAGGTCTTCCTTGTAACAGCCTGTGAGGTGGTACCTATTTTTATTTTCATTTATAAATGTAGAAGCCCTGGCCCAGAGAGGTGAAGTGGCTTGCCTGAAGGTACAGAGCAAGAAAGTCAGTGTTAGAGCGGGCATTTAATCTCGGATGGGTAACCTAAAGGTGAACTTCTCAGACAGTTGGGGAGGGTGATTCTCAGACTAAAACATCCCCATACCTGGAGGATCTAGTTGGAGTGCAGCTGCTCCGGTGGCTTTGGGCTGCCCTAAGGTTTGGCATAGCTGGCAGTCTCCCAAGTACTGCGGCACCTCCTCACCAGGAGGTTGTAAAAGCCACTTCTGGTGATTATCCTAAGCAGCAATGATTTCCAATGAGGGTACCTGACACAACTAGTTGTCAAGAAACTGGCAGAACATACTGCAGATGGCCAGGCCCTACCCATCCATGGTGGGGCCCCTTCCCACCTTTTTTGATGGAGCAGAACCCAGGGGCGTCCTGGGGATTATCCTGCTACTTTAGGGAGAGGGAAGCACTGGCTTGGGCACTGCAGAGGCAGGCTGGGAGCTCCAGACCAAGCCCTTCCTGAAGGCTGCATCTTTTCTCCAGGGCCACACTCTCCTGGGCCATCACTCACCTTTGGGCACCCGGAGAAGGACATCTGCTCCGGGGAGTGCCTTCGGGACCAGGCAGGAAGCTGGATTTCTCTGCTTCTCCACACAAAGCTTTCTCCATGGAGGAAAAGAGGGTGTGTGTGTGTGTGTGTGTGTGTGTGTGTGTGTGTGTGTGTGTGTAGGGGGCTGAGGGCACCCCAGCTGGGCAGGGAGCTCTGGTCTTCCTCCTTGTTTGTCCCCTATGACTGTGATAAAAATACAAAGCCTCTTAGCATGTGCATATAGCTCTGTAGTGTTTCCTAGAGAGACAAGATAATGAGTATTTTTCTTAGTGCATCCATGAAGCTAACACATAATACATTCTTAATTGCATTTAGGAGCATTTATTCAACTGAGTGTAACTAGCAATTTCAGAAAATGCCCAATAATACGAATGTTATGGCGCATTTGAAGAGCTCCGCTCCAGACGCCCGAGCGCAGCTCAGCCTGGTGCCAGGGAAGGTGCTTCTGGTGCCTGCGCGCGGGTTCATCGGGCTGCTCTGAAGAGGGACCCAGAGCTCTCCGAAGACCCCTGCAGCGGGTCGGAGGTAGAGTTTGTAGGAGGGCACTGGGCCAGGGGTCTCCGCCCTGGTGGGTGCCATCACGTCTTGCACAAGGAAGGAGGGAAGGAGCCAGGCCCTTCTTGTGTTGTGAGGACGCAACAGTCACCTCTCCATGGAAAAAGCGATCCAGGGGTCCTCTTGGGATCAGAGCATACCTTCACCAGACGCCGAGTTAGCCACTGCCTCAATCTTGAAGCTACCAGCTTCTATCACTATGCGCAGTGAATCGATGTTGCTTATAACCAGCTGTCTGTGGTCCTGGTTTGGGCAGCAGCAGCAAGGCCGCTGGTACTTCTCCACCCTCAGCTCCAGCAGGAGGGGGTGGGGTCCTCGCCAAGGGTAGGAGCAGAAGTCCACTCCTTTCCCTTTTACCTGGTGCCTCCCCATATCACCTCTTGCAGTGGCTGCACACCACTGTGGAGGCCCCTGTTTGGAATTGGGATTGGACAGACACGTGGCAGGAAGCTGGGCCTTGTCCTTCAGTGCCCAAAGCACCTGAGGGAAGTGAGCTTTCCAAGCCTCATGTTGCTCTTCTGCATAGGCAGGAAATAGTGAGCTGCTCACACCACAGACAGATGCTCCTTTGCATAGGCAGGAAACCGTGGTGCTGTTCACACTAAAGTGGCACCCCCTTTCTCCACAGAAAAGCCCTCTTCACCATGGCTGATTTTAGGACTGTCAGCAAAAGAGTCCCTGTGAAAGAGTCCAATGTAGATAAACTTCCTATTTTCATGTTGCCCTGTTTTACTTGGCCACTGGCTGGGAAGATACCAGCACTCCAGGTGCTGGACACCCCCTTACTAGTTTTTCACAAAGATATCCAGGATAGTACTTTGAAGAAATGTGCAAACAAGGCCTTTGGCCTTGAGCTGGGCTTCACAGAGATGTCTACATTTTTAAGATAAGTTACAATTGGGCTCCATGGTAACAGCTGGTAGGGGGAGGAAAGAAAGGGGAGAAGAAGCTCTCCCCTTCTCAGGTGTTGTCCTTGGAGAGTTAACTTGCCCAGAACAGTGAAAGAAAAAGCCGTTTTTATGTGAACTTCTGCAGACTGTGAACTTCTGAGCCCCTCTCCTTACATACTGGGTATAAAACTCTGAAACTCCCTGAACTTGAGGTTCAGGGGATTAATTGATTACAGCAAAAGCTGTGCCCTCTGAACCTGGCTGCAGCCAAATAAAACTGTTTCCTGCTATTTGGTGCCTTGCCTCCTTTGTCCCTACAACACCACAGTCAGATGCTCCTCTGCATAGGCAGGAAACAGAGTGCTGTTCACACCACCGTCAGATGATAGTGCTGTTTGTAATTTTTAATAACCCCTGTTGTTTTCCACGGTAGTTAACAAATTGTACATCTCACCAACAGTGCCCAAGGGTTCCAATTTCTCCACATGCTCACATTTTCTTTCTTCTTTCTTTCTTTCTTTTTTTTTTTATAGTAGCTATCCTAATGGGTATGATGTGACCCCTCAATGTGGTTTTGGTTTGTATTTCTCTTAGGAAATGCGATACTGGAACTGTTTTCATATGTTGGCCATTTATAGCCATATTTGGAAAAATGCCCTTTCAAGACCATTGCACATCTTCTAATATTGTTATTTGATTCTTGGTTTTGGGTCATATTAGCTTTTAAAATACCGTGGATGCTAATTCATTATCAGATACGTGATTCACAAGTACCTTCTCCCCTTCCAAAAGCTGCCCTTGCCCTGCGGGAGTTGTGTCCTCAGTTGTACAAACCTTGTTTCTGTTGGATGTAGTTCCATCTGCCTACTTTTGTTTTTCTTGCCTGTGCTCTTGCTGTTATATATGTGAGATCACTGCAAAGTCCAACATTCTCTTCTGGGATTGTATAGCTTTAGGCCTTGCATTTAGGTTTTTAATCCATTTTAAGTTATTTATTTATTTATTTATTTTTGCTACATTGTGAGCCAAGGGTCCCACTTCTTGTGGCATATGCATACACAGTTTTCTGAGCATCATTTGTCAAAGGGATTGTCCTTTCCCTGGTGAGGGGTCTTCACATCTGGTTGAATTTCATTGGAGCATATGTGAGGGTTTATTTCTGACCTCTCTGTTCTGCAGTGTGGTCTATTTTCTTTCTTATGGCAACACCACACTATTTTGATGACTATAGCTTTGCAATGTTTTGAAATCAAGAATCAAACTGATTCTTCAGGTTCCCTTGAGATTCTATATAAATTTTGGGACAAATTTTTCTATTACTGCAAAAAAAAAGTCATTGGGATTTTGATAGAGATTGCATTGCTGGCATAGATTGCTTTGAATAATATGACCTCTCAACAATATCGAGTCTTCCCATTCATCAATGCAACATAAGGTGTTTTCCCATTTACTTGTGTCTGTTTTCATTTATTTCAGCACACTTTTGCAGTTTTCAGTATACAAGTCTTTCACCTCCGTGGTTAAGTTCATGCCTAATTATTTATTTATTTATTTTGACACTACTGTAAGTGGAATATTGTTTACTTCCTTTTCAGGTTGTTTACTTTTAGTACATAGAAATGCAGGCTGATTTTTGTGTACTAATTTTTTTTCCATTTTGTAACCTGGCTGGATGAGTTTACTAGCTCTAATACCTTTTTGTGTGTATGTGTGTGGGATCTTTGGTATTTGTGCAGATAAGATCATGTTGTCTAAGGATGGAGATGATTTTACTTCTTCCTTTCCAATTTCGATGGCTTCTCTCTCTCTCTCTCTTTTTTTTTTTTTTTTGCATGATTGCTCTGACTTTAATTACTCATCATTTTAAGGATTAGGAAACAGGACTTAGAGAAGTTAATCAGCTTGCTGGAGGTAATACAGCATTTAGCAGAGTCAGAATACAAACTTGTGACTCTTGAACTCTATAGCAAGGAATTCAGTTGAGACTATTGAAAGGCTTTTACCTGGATGAGATGGGAAGGATGGGGTCATTTCAGGCAGAATGATCAACTTATTTATAATGGTATTTTCCCCCAACTTATTTATGATTTTTTTGTAGTAGGGATTGAACCCAGGGGTGCTGTACCACTGAGCTATATACCCAACCATTTCTAGTTTTTATTCTGAGGAAAGTTCTTACTAAGTTGCTTAGAGCTTCACTAAGTTGCTAAGGCTGGCCTTGAACATGAGATCCTCCTGCCTCAGCCTCCTGAGTTGCTAGGATTACAGGCGTACACCACTGAACCTATCTTCTGACTTCTTTAATTTGTCCCTCTGATATGTCTTTCAGAGATTGCCACATTTCAAATCACTAAAAGATATTTATAACAAAACTATGCTGAGAATAATTTCACCTTTTTTATGATTTGGAAGACAGTATTTGCTCTAGGGCCAGTTTAAAGAGCATTGTTAATTGGAATCAATCTGTGCCAACAGTGAACATGCAGTGCGACTGCCTCTTTGGATACCTCCTTCATGGCCACTGGTATTCCTATAGTTTTTTTTGGTGTGTGTGTCTGTGGGGAGGTTCCTCTCTCTCGAACACATGGATTCAAACATTTCAAGCTGACAAAGATCATAGGGAGGAAACAAAAGGGAGAATAAACAAGAAATAATTTGTTTCTCTTTTCCTTTACCACTTTTCCTCTCTTTCCCATCTTTCTCCTTCTCTCCCTATTACAGAAGTAATGTATGCTGCTTATTAACTGTTTATACAGCAACATGATTTAAAGGCAGAATCATCTACTCTCTGATCTCTGCACCATCTTCACTAGGTTTGATGAAACTCCATCTACACATATGCCTGCAATATTATTTTTGTCCTCTTTAAAAAAACCTCAACCAAAAACCGGTATCACACTATACTAAGGAATTTGCAGCTTCCGTTTAGTCCCCTCTGAAAGGGCACAAATTCTCTGTGTGACTTGAGCAAATTTTATTTATTAAGAAGTTAACTGTTGTGCCAAATTCATGGGACCCCAATAGACCTCCAGGAGCCGAATCCGATGCAGTCACACAAGAGTCTTTATTGCAAGCTGGAGCCTGGACTCACAACCGTTCCCAACGCAGCGGTCCCAGGGAGTGAGTCCCGGTCTTTTGTTCAGTGAGATTTTATAGGTTTGGGGGGGATACTCTATGCATCACAACATCACACAGCAAATCATTCCATACCATGGGAAAATCAAACAACAATTCTTAACATTGATTAGCACATTCAATGGCGGGAACAAGATGAATAGGGGTGATTGGTTACAATAGGGGGGTTTGTTTGAACTGATTGGTTTAGGCCACGAGGGGTGTACGTGCTAAACTACATGGTTTCCCAACATGTTATCAACCACCATAAACTACTGGGGGGGTCACCTGGCATCCCAGGTATTTTCCCTGTCTCATGCTGATTGGAGGTTGCTATGGAGTTGCTATGGGTCTGCACCTAGCCTAACTGAGTCAGGGACACCTGGTGTCACAGATCTCTCCTGTTATTTACAGACAAACAACTCAGCAGGGTGGGTATGTGCCTATGAGTGCTCTGTGGGTCTTTCCAAGGACAAGAGCCACGCCTCCTTCCTTGGACAGGCTTTGCTCTGAGATAGACGCTGGTTTCTCAAAAATGGAGTCACATTAGTTTCTCATTGAACAAATTATATTTATTGAGAAGTTAACCTCTCGACTCAACTAACCCTTTGGACACCATTGCTCTCTGATGTGTAAAACTCCGTGGTCACAAATAATATCATCTGTGACCAGGAGACAGATCTCATTCAGGCATTTAAACCTTCTTTGCCACACACACACCTAACTCCATAATCGAGGGGAAGTACAGCATTGGGGAGGAGAGGAAAGCCCTTAGGAGGCCAGTCATTCATGCCCAAGAGCAGGCGGCCTGCCATTTCCAAGGCCTGGCCTCCTGTCTTCTCTTTGGAGCGGCTGCTCTTTGTGAGCCATCATGTCTACAGTGTCACCCTTCTTGTAGTGCTGACCACCCCACCAACGTGTGGTCTCAGAAAATCAAGTCTAAAACGTTTACAGTATGTATACCAGGCACGATCCTTACCATCTTCTGGAGTATCTGACATCTCAACAGTGTATATAACGTTGTACATTTTTGGAGGGTAGATGTGTTTAATAAATAAAAGGAAAGTGATATCTTGAAACAAGATATTTTGGTAGAACACAACCAGAGGTGGATCTTTCTTCTCCTTCACTCATCACTGTCCACCGAGAGCGTTCCCAGCCAGCAGCCAGCAGCCAGGGTGGGAGTGTCCAGATGGGTGACCTGGCTCATTGCTTCTTTCTGAGCTTCAAGAAATTTCAGCCTGAAGCCCCGTCCCTTTGGAACTTGAATGTGGCCTCATGTACAGGTGTTCCATAGTTGGTCCTGAGACCTGCCTTGGCTGGAAGTGGGGATGGGAGTCCTGAGAGGCTGTGGAGGGAGTGCACTTCTGGGTGGACCATCCTCAGCTACGACATGGGATCCAGGGTGGGAATCGGGGGAAAGGGTTTTTGTTACTCTTTTTGGACATTACCCAAGATGACTGGACAATGAGATTTGTCTGGAATAGGCTTGATGATCTGAGGGAAGATATTGAAAACAGAAGTTTGGGTCAGTGGTTCTCATAAATAGCTATTATATAACCATCTATCTGAACTGTGCTGGAGCTGAGAGAAGGGGGCACGGCTTCCAGAATAGTCCACAGCCTTTTGAGTTCTCTGAGTAGCTCAGAGCTCTGGAACTTTCTTTTTGACTGGGAAAAAGAATGAGCAGCTCATCAGTTACATATGTGGGTTGGTTCAGAGAATTTCTGATGGAATCTGTGATTCCAAACCCCGTCAGGCCTCCTGTTCCCTTTCATGACAAATATTTGGACACCCTTTTACTATCCTGAAATGAAATTTATGTATGACCACCCTGAAATAAATATCCTCTTCTAAGAGAAACAATAAAGGCAAGTAATTCTTAGTAAGATATGCATCTCAATTTCCAAATACCCAGATAAGACTACTGTTAAAAGACAGTTTAAGATGAAAGCACAACTCTTACCCAGATACAAAAGTGAGCATATGTTGTATATTTTAATTAAGTCATAATGAGAACCAGGCTAGTGTTCTGACCTGCTCTAGAGAGAGGTCACAGGGTGGGCCATGGATAGATCAAGAATGTCAAAATGAACGCTCAGCTGGGGACAAAATTCACTTCTTCAACATCGAGGAGACAAGTCGGCCCAGCCCTTTCCGCAGAGTGCAGATTTTCACAGCAGACAAAGTTACTTTGTGTTGCTCTCTGTGATCTACACTCAACAGGGTCCAAGTGCACTCCTACCCCAGGTGTGCTGAAGGCAGCTCATGGTTTTCCATTGGAACATTCCTTTTTTTCCCTCTAAATCATATATACAGAATTAATCAGGATTTTATAATTATAGATGAAAGAAATAAAGGAAGGAAATAAGAATCCTGGATGAAGCATCCACACAGATGGATGCAGCGGGTGGGACTGTCACCCCAGTGCATTGGATGATGCTGCCTTCAGGTGGCTTCTGAAATGGAAACCAACTCTTGACAAATTTCTGAACAAAGGATGTTTGCTCTTTTTTCAGAACATGCCTGAACCATGGAAAAGTCAAGAGTTGGGTCCTAAGTGAAGATAATTATTAATATAAATATAATATAACTGTAAATATCATATAAATATAAGTTTTTGATAAATAAATGTGTGATGATTCTAAATAATCTGATAATATAATATAATAATAATAACAAACTCATATCTGGTACATTGTTCAAAGTAAGGGGCAATGCAGCAAATCCACCATCGAGTGGACGTTTCCCCAAGCTGGAAATCTGCCAACCTGCTTCAACTCACCAAGGGTGAGCCATGTGCCCTCCCCCAGCCATCATGGCCACAGGGGAAAGCCTCAGCGTGGACAGCGTGCTCCCTGGAGATAGAGGGCCCCATGGAGGAACACCGGCAGCTGAAGAGAGGGGCCAAGGCCTGGTGACCTCCCCAGCACTGCAGTGCTTAGCTGGCTACTTGGCCACTCAGAGAGAGAAGCAGGGCCTCCTCAGCCAGGGCCATGCCAAACAAATTCACTGCTGAGACCCCACCTGGCTTCCAGGAGTCTCCTTCTTCCAAGTCAGCTCTCCAGGGCCAGGGACAATGGAGGCCCCGCCGTGACCCCTCAGCCGTGCAGCCCGTGGATCTGAACTGCTGCCTCTGCTTTCCTGAAGAGCTCTGATCATGAGACAGAGGTGCGTGATTGGTGCAGGGGAACATGAGCACTGGAGGAGATGTGACACAGGTGAGGGGGTCCAGGGAACAGTGGGGCAGGAGTCAGGCCCCACTCCAAGGGCAGCTGCCTTCTGGACTCAGTCCAGGGATGCCAGAATTTGTTTTAAAAAGAAACTGAAATCTGAACTCTTTAGATGCCACTTTTCATTTTAAATGCTAGTTCACAGATTCATGTACACCGAAGTTGGGATTCGTATGTGAAGGTGATAGATGAGTGTACCAGACATTTATGTGCACAGACCAGGCCCCCCTTTGGAGTCAGAATGGATGTTCCAGGTCGGACACTGTCACTTCGCTGCAGAGACCTAGGAAAGGGGTCTTGGAGGAGCCAGGCGACTGGTCTGGGCCAGTTCTGCCTCTGGGCACCACATTGCAGCCCCATCTGTCTGTAAAGAGAACCCAGAACAGGGCTGTTTCTGTCTCCAGTGACTCAAAGACAAGGCAAGTAAACAATGGGACAATTTCTGCTGAAAACAGCATTTTTGCATTTCCTTAGCAGTCGACTTTGCCCAGAGGTCCTGGGGTCCCTGTGGGCCTCCAGAGCTTCCTGTGGGGGGAGGAGCCTCTGGGCCTTGCTGGTGTGTGCAGCCACTGGGCATCTCCTCCACTGTGACAACTGGCCATCCATCAATGAGGAGATGAGAAAGGCTGAGTCCCTGGGGGCTGCTTTTGGAAAAATGTTAAAAGCTTTAATTGAAAGGCTCTCCCACAGGCTGCAAGTGACTTCCTGGTTCTGAATTCTTGTCCTCACCCCCACATGCCCCAGGGACCCGACCAAATGCCAGGGCCAGGTCATCCTGATGTACTTAAGCCATCAACTTCTGACAGGTCTTTGAAGATGCTTGGCCCAGAGTCCCGTGCAGCCCCCAAGGGTCAGGGATCACACTGTGAGCAATGTCACCTGTCAGGGTCTGCAGATTAAACCTGCCTCAGGAAGGGGAGATGCTTAGTGTTAACATGTCCTGGTTGAAATGCTCAGGTGACAAGAAACATAGGCTTGGCCCTCTGGAAGGGCATTTCTTGTAATGAGGCATTCGACAAAATTTTCATGAGCCTCTTGAAAGTCTTTTACTGGCTTCCTTTCCTCCATTTATCTGTGTGTCTATCCATCCATCCGTCCATCCATCCATCCATTCATTCATTGCCTCCAACTCGAGCCAAGGTCTGGCTCAGACTGACACTCCATTTAAGCCAGCAGTGTTTCTTTGAGGGCTCCCCAGGCCACCCAAGGGAAGTAACGGTTAAGAATTCCTAAGTTAAAGCTCTCTCTTCAAAGCTTTCCAAACAAACGAAGGTTCTAACTCTTTAAGAATGTTTTATTACATCCATAACATGTGCTCATTAAGAACAAAGTAGGAAGAAGAAGAATAAAAACAAAACAAAAATTCTTGATGACCCTTCCTTTTGAAAACCTGTGCAGTTGAGGACCACCTGCAGGAGCAGCTTCAGTGTGAGTGAAATGCCCTTTGAACCTAGACCTGGCCAGAAATGAGCTGCACTCTCTGTCCTTTCAGAATAGAAGATGGTCATCCTGTTCCCCAATCTCCTGAGGGTAAAATTTCTTGTTTTAATAGCTAAGACAGGAGAGACAACTATTATCTGTGTTGGCAATAACATACAAATGATTCCACGACTACCCAACCAAAGTAAGATTCAAAGCAATTCGGGATGTTTCTGTGAACCTTGCCAGTCTTGTGCATGACGGGGAGCCCTCAGTGCCTGGGAAGGGGACAGGGGTGCAAATGTGGCCCAAGGTACAGGCAGACAAATCCTGTAAGTGACATCTAGACAGCGCTGGGAACATAATGTCATGAATAAAGATGACCCCACATCTCCGAGCTGTGTATTTTAAGATTAATATTTCTCAATAGTATTCGTCAGAGTGAGTGGCAGTGGAATCTGCAATAAGTACTTTATTGAATCATATGTGGTTTAAAGATAAATGTAAAAAGGGACCATGAATTCTTATGTCAAATTATGTCTCCCAGAAGTTAATTAGTTGTGTCATGATTCAAAAATGAATTTTTTTTTAATTTGGCAAAATACAAATTAAAAAGATTTGTTTCTGACAATTCAATCAAAAGATTCTTTCAATTAATGAAATTTTTTTAGAGTAGTTTTAGGTTCACAGCAAAGTTGAGTGGGAAATAGAGAGTTTCTCTACAACCATCCCTGTCCGCGTGGAGCTGCCCTGCTGTCCACACTGCATCAGAGCCGCATCTGCATCAGTCAGTGGACACACAAGGCCTCCTCACTGTGCCCCAGTCCACGATTCACCTTGGGGCTCACTCTCCCTCCTGTGTGCCCATTCCTCTCACTGTTGCTGTGTTAGAGACCCTCCCTATGAGTCTGTGGAACCGCCTTTGTCAGACCTTTCTTCTCTTCTAATGCGCATTGCATTGGCAATGCTGTCGGCTTCCCTCTTAGACCTGCTTTTTTTTTTTTTTTTTTTTTTGCTGAATCCTACAGTTTTGACAAGATGTATTTACTTTCATTTAGTTCAAAACATTTAAAAAATTCTTTCAAAGTTCTCTTTCGACTCATGTGTTATCTCGCAGCGTGTTATTTCCTCTCCAACAGCTTTAGATTTTCCAGCTATCTTTCTGTTACTCTAGTTTACTCCTGTCGTGGTCTGAGTGTAGATGTTGCATGACTTCTCCTCTTTTGAATTTGTCAGTGTGTGCTTTGTGTCCTGGAATGTGGTCTCTGCTGGTCAACAATCCCCGTGAACTTGAGGAGAACGTGGCTTCCTCTGCTCTTGGATGACGTGATCTTCGGATGTCAGTTATGCCCAGTTGATAGATGTACAGCTCAGTTCAGCTACATTCTTCTGCCTGCTGATTCACCCATTCCGACTGATGGTGAGAAACTAATGTGACTCCATTTTTTCAAAAATAAAGAAACAACAGCAGCTTCTACCTCAAGGCCTGTCCGAAGGAAGGGGGCATGACCCTTGTCCTTGGAAAAACCCACAGAGCACTCCTAAGTACATACCCACCCTGCTGAGTTGTTCATAAATAACAGGAGAGGTCTGCGGCGAGGTGTCCCTGACTCAGTTAGGCTAGGTGAGGACCCATGGCAACCCCCCTAGCAACCACCAATCAGCATGAGACAGGGAAAATACCTGGGATGCCAGATGGCCCCCAAGTAGTTTATGGTGGTTGATAACATGTTAGGAAACCATGTAGCTTAGCACGTACACCCCTCGTGGCCTAAACCAATCAGTTCAAACGAACCCCTCTATTGTACTAACCAATCACACCTACCCAACTTGTTCCCGCCAGTGAATGTGCTAATCAATGTTAAGAGTTGTTGTTTGATTTTCCCGAGGTATGGAATGATTTGCTGTGTGATGTTGTGACGCACAGAGTATCCCCCCAAAACCTATAAAATCTCACTGAACAAAGGACCAGGACTCACTCCCTGGGGACCACTGTGTCAGGAATGGTTGTGAGTCCAGGCTCAAGCTTGCAATAAAGACTCATGTGGGCTTGCATTAGATTCGGCTCCTGGAGGTCTATTGGGATCCCAGGAATCTGGCATAACAATGGGTGTCACCTGTTTCTCCTGCAGCCCTACCAGGTTTTTCCTCAGTTATTTTTGATGCTTGGTTATCAGGCACATGCACATTAAGGATATTTATGTCTTCTATCATTTGGTAATTCCCTTTTAATCCCTGACACTCTTCCTTGCTCTCAAGTCTAGTCTGTCTGAAATTAACATAGCAGCTCCACTTCCTTTTGAGAGTGTTGGGTATGATAACATCTCCATTCATTTATTTCTAATATATATGCATCTTTATATTTAAAATGTGTTTCTTATAAAAACATACAGTCTGTTTTCTGTAAGGTCTATTTTCTGATCCACCATAAGCATCTCTGCTTCTAGCAGATATACTCAGACCTCAGACGCCTGCAGAGATTTTTTTTTAAACCTGCAGTGATTTTCTGTGGCATTCAATCAATCAATGTCCACATGTGTGCCATTTTCTATTGGTGGCCCTTGCTCTTAGTTCCTATTTGTCTCATTTTTAATACCTTTTGTGGTTTAATTGAGAATTTTATATAATTGTGGTTTCCTTTTCTTGGCATATAAATTATACTTTTAAAAAACTTTTCTTGCTGATTGTTCTAGAGTTTAAACTACAGATCTATAACTGATTCACTTTCAGGCAATCCACTACACAAATTCACAGTAGTGTGAATACCCTATGATGACAAGATATTTATAATCTTCCCTCCCTTTTCTGTATCACCGCTGTCAATCATTCACTAATATATAATTGATACATTGTTACTATTGTTATTTTTAAAAGTTCATTGCATTTAGATCAATTAGGAATTTAAACACTTATTTCTTTTCTGATGCTCTTTCTTTATTTATGTAGATTCAAGCTTCTGATCTTTGTCATTTTTATTCTCTCCAACAAAATGCTTTTTACATTTCTCAAAAGGTGGTTCTTACAGCAACAAATTCCCTTAATTTTTCTATGGTTGAGGTCTTTATTTCTCCTTCAATTTTAAAGGTCCATCTTACAAGGTATGAATTCTAGGTCAATGGGCTTTTTCTCTCATCACTTTAAATATTTCATTTGATTCTCTTCTTGCTTCTGTGGCTTCTAAGGAAAAATTGGATATCATTCTAATTTTTGATCCTCTATAAAGATAATGTATTTTTTGTTTACTTCTGGTCTCTTCAGGATTTTATTTTTTATCTTTGCTAGGACAGTTTGCATATGGTATGCCTAAGCACAGGGATTTGGCATTTACCTATTTGGTGTTCTCTAACCTTCTTGGATCTCTGTATCATTTGGTGTCTAACACTAAATGTGTGGAAATTCTCAATCATCATTACCCACCATGGTCTGTTTTCTTTTAGAAAGTTTCTACTAAGATATTGTCAATCTCAGGATTATTCCCTCAGTCTACTAGTGAGCTGATTACTCTGTCCCAGGGTTCTTTATATAGCTTTCTATTGCTGGAATTCCATCTCTCCGCTTCTGTTACCTGCCTGTTTTTCCAGGGCATATCCTTTGCCTGTTAGATCTCTTAACATACTAATCATAGCTGTTTTCAATTCTTGGTTTGCAAATTCCAATATTCCTGCCATATCTGAATTGGCTTGATATTTGTTCAGTTCCTTCAAATTGTGATTTTTGCCCTTACTGTGCCCTTTAATTTTCTGTTGAGAGGTAGACTTGCTGTACTGAGTAAAGAAACTTTGTAAACACTCTTCAGCAATGCGCTGAGGGTGTGGGCCAGGTAGAGTTCTATGTCCTGTGCTTTCTGTTATTACAACAAATACCTGAAATCATCAACTTATAGAGATAAAAGGTTTATCTTGGCTCACAGGTTTGGAGTTTTGTCCATGTCTTGGAGTTGGCTGCCTTGCTTCTGGGCTTGTGTTAAGATGACACATCACGGTGGCTGCACATGGCAAGAGCCATTTGCCTCTTGGCCAGGATGCAAAAGAGTTTCCAGCATGTTCTAGGAAGAGTTCCTAGAACATGCTGGAAATTAATATCTTACTATTTCCGAGAACATATGGTCTAAGCATAATATCCATGTCTCAGTCCAGACACAGACATTTTCTAACTTGGTTTAGAGACTAACCTTTGACTAAAAGGAAAAAATCGTGTGTCACAGGTCACAGAAAATGACTCAAGCTCACTCACTTTGGAATCCACTCTCAGTCCACAGACAACACTTCCCAGCTTGCTTGCCTGGAAATGGCTCCCTCCCTGGTCATTCCACAGGTCACTCCATTCCCTGCACGGACTCTGCCCAAGCCCTCGCCATGATTGGCAGCTGCTGCATTGGTAACAAACTAGAATGGGAGCTGGAAACCAAAACTGAGAGGTGGGCGGCAGAACAGGCATGGAGTGACCTGCCGCCCTCCCCCAGAGGAGGCTGGGTTAGGGGACCTGTTCTGGTGCTTCCAGAACAGGTACACAAGAGACGGAGGACACAACCAGAGCCCGTGGGAGAACAGGTAGGGAAGCCTGCTCACTGGGCTCAGCATGAGCCGTTTGCCTCTTTATGTGTTGCTCTATACTTAGCCCTCAGAGAGCCACAAATTACAGTGGTTAAATAAAGCTTTTGAAAACAGCAAGTAGCAACATGGCAAGTACAAAACACCACCGGGTGGCGTGCCCCCACCAACGCCTCCCTCCCCCTCCCGTCCCAGGACCACCACGGTGTCCTTCATGAACCCCCATCGCTATGGTATTGTCTGTGTGTGGTAAACACAGCTCTCTTTTGTTTTTTAAACTGAGAAGTTCCACCAAAGGCTGGGACAGAAAGAAAGCTGAGGGGATCCTTTTGGGACGAGTATTTTGGGAGAAGACTGATTTAAGCCCTCACTGGGTCTAGAAGAGAATGAAGACGGGGACATCTCTTGAGTGTTTTGTATGTGCAAAGTGCTGCCCCAGCCGTGCATCACAGTAGGAACTGGCTTATCCTTGTGATGCCCACTCTGTGGATGAGCAGACCAGGGGACAGGAGGGCTCAAGACCTCTCCCAAGGTCACGTGGCTGGCAAGAGGCAGGACCAGGGCACCGTTGGCCCCGGAGCCCATGTTCTCAAAGACCACACTTAATGACTTAGAGAGCCTGCTGTGGACTGAATGTTTGTGTCCCCCAAATTCACAAATGGAAGCTGTGATCCCAATGTGAGAGTCTTGAAGCTGGGGCCTTGGGAGCTAGGTTTAGACTGGTCATGAGGACAGAGCCAGAGATGGGCTTAGTGCCCTTATAAGATGGGGAGGGGACCAGAGCCTGCTCACACAGCAGCTGGGAAAATGACCCTGGTATTGTTTAGGTAATAAAGACCATGAAATGTCTATGTATGCTAAGTACAGGGGGGTGTTTTGCAGTCACACTGGTGCAAGCTGGGCTGCTGAACCACGGATGTGGAAGTCTGACTCCAGGCTTTTCTGTGTGGGCAGCTCTCTTTCCAGGGAACAGATTTCCAGGAGTGAATTTCTTAGGGGAAGGGATATTTTTAATTTGAAAGATATTTCCAGTTTTGCTTTCTAGGTAGGTTTTAGCAAATCACCCTGGATCCATGGGGACCACACAGCAGATCTGTCTTCCTTTGGAAACATCCTTGCTAGGTTAGGGCACCCTTCCCAACAGACCAGAGACACGCCTGCCCCACAGCCCTAGCAGCTGCATGGCGGACATGGGGCAGAGGCCACAAAATGCCCCTCCAATGAGGCAAAGACACAAGCCCTGTGAAGAGTCCAGCTTGGTGAGCTGACTGGGGACATGTCTAGTGCTATGACACGGCAGGGGCAGAAGTACTAGGACAGGAACCTCTGGCCAACCCCTCCATGGCAGGACTTGATTGATCTCTCTTAAATGCAGTTCTTTATGTCTATCCCCCTGCCTCTACCCCTACTGCAGGGCTGCAGCCACAACCTACCTGATCTTCTGAAGACTGGAGGTGATCATGTCATCCTCTTGCTCTGGAAACCTCACCTTCCTCTCCTCCAGGCTGACTGTTGTCTGTGTAGGCCTGGCCCATGGACCCTCTGAGAGGACGCCTTTGCTTTCCCCAGGTGCACCTGCTTCCTCCTTCGTGCCTCCCTCTGTGGGGCCACATGGTTCCAGCTCTTGGTTTGCCCCTGCTCTTTCTCCCCTCTTGGCTTTTCAAACGGCATCTTCTACTTTATCCCCTTCTCCTTGGCTTGCCAAATTTGTGTTCCTGGTCCTCTGTTTGATGTTGCTTCTTGACCATCCAGAAGTAGATTCAATGTGTCCTTGCTGGTTTTTCATAGCCCTCCTAATCTATTTCCCACGAAGTCACCTACAGATTGGAATGCCATTTATTTTGTTCCCTGTGGCACACTCAGTGTCTAGGGCACTGCCCAGCACACGGGAGGCAATAAACTTGATACAGTGAATTAATAAAGAGTCATATGCTACACATACTATTGTCACCCCCTCGATCCTAGGAAAGTGAAGCTTAGAGAGCATTTTCATGAGCTATGAGGTTAACAAATGGTGTACTGGGACTGTAACATGGCTCTTTGATGTATTTTCAACTATCCCTTGTGGCCACCTTCAAATGCAATTTAATAGCCTCTTGTGCTTAACAGACTCCATTACGATCTGAGAACAGTGTAGGGCAGTCTTCCTGACAATGACGTTGTGGACAAGAGATCTCTTTGCTGTGGAACCTGCCCTGCACATGGGAAGATGTTGAGCCACATCCCTGATCTCTAGTCACCAGAAGCTAACAGTAACTCTCTCCTTCCAGTTGTCTCCAGATAATGTCAACTGTCCCTGGTGGCAAAATTGCCTCAAGACAAGGAACAGAGTGCCATTGGGTAAGTCCCTAAAGCCTGGGAGAGAATGTAGAGATGCACTGAGGGAAAGAAGAAAAGCAAGAGCAGAACCTTGTCCAATATTGACCTTATGTGTTGTAGGCCACGGTACGCACTTCACAGAGTCTCAGTTTTCCCATCTGCAAAGTGGATATAGTAGCTCAAAATTGTAAAAGAGTAGAGGAATGAATATAAAATGCTCAGTTTCATCAATTTGACTTAACAAAGGTTGTCTTCCGGGCACAGCTACTGCACTCATTCATCAAAGCATGCATAAAGGAAACCCTGCCTTAACAGCAGGGCTGGAGATCCAGGGTCAGGAGGGATGGATTTGACAACACAGGGTTTTGCATTCTGGCAGGCAAAAATGTCCCACCTTCAAGAACAAAAACAGTGAGGCCTTTGGGCATGCTGGGCACACTGCTTCTGAGCTGCTCCTGGAGAGAAGGAAGAAGGAAAGTCATGCTTGCAGATGGTTTGCTGTCCTTTAACATGATGCCATGTCTAAACTAGGAAGAGGGAGGGCATTTCAAAACCTGTTGAAGAATGGAATCAGGCCAGTTGTGAACTGTGCTTTCTCCCTCGCCCATGTGAATGTTCATGTAATCGCCATTTAGTGTTGATGCATTGGGCTTGCTTGTGAGATTCTTTTATGTTTGAATAGTGATTCCAGAAGGAACATTGGCTTTGAAGCCTCTGTCCTCTTCACTGAGTCCTGCTTCGACCTAATGTTGCTGCTCCAAAACATGCCTCTCAGGGACTCCACAGTTGCAACTGTGTTACAGCCTGAGAACTCATAGATGATGGTAAAGGGACAATGGCCTCTCCTGGTCCACTATGTTCTCTCCCCCGAGCTTGTGTGCTCTCTGTCCATCAGAGCTGGGAGCAGGTCCACCTCAGCCTCCTGTGGGCAGGGGAGTGCAGTCCCACCATGTGATGGGAATGCCCAGGAGGGTATAGTGACCATCTCAGGAAATAACTGAAGCTGGCCTCCTGGAATCCCAGGTTTCCACGAGTTGCACCATCACCCACGGTGACCCACCATCTTTAAAAGACTTGGTGGGGCTGCGATAAACTCTGAGAGGGCACGACAGAGACCAATGTTAGCATTGGTAGGATGGATAGAGCACTTCCAACTCTAACTAAAAGGGTTTTATGGAGGCACAGAGTGATTCCCACACCTTTCTGCATATAGTGTCTGGGCTGGCGGCCAATATTCCTTTAAAGTGCCCCGGGAACTGTGGCCGTTCTGACCAAAGGCAACTAAGTAAATGAACTGCCCTTTGGGGCTACAACATTGAACCCCTTAAATGAAGGTAGCTTACACACATGCAGATACACGTCCCTTGTGGTTCCTGTAGGCATAACTGCCCATCACCAGAGCGCTTTCAAACAGGGAGGGAGATCTGGTTTGCTGGAGCTCTGACCTCTAACACCAACAGAGGGTGGCTCAGCAAGCAGGAGTCTGTTTGCATGTCTGTGTTCCTTTTTTCTGCACACAAACTTAACCATGAAATCATCGATGCTGATGTGTAGAGAATGTGTCAGGGCCTGCTCCCCAGGCCTGCCAATTGTCACTTTCTGTCCTGGCTGTCAAAGGTGTCATCTTCTGTGAGTAGAAAAAAAGAGATTAGTTAAGGTCTGAATTTAAATGGACACTGGACAAAAAGAAGGTCAAAAATAAAATTAGCCAGGAATAAAATCAGCCATCTATTGAAACATGCACATGCACATACACATTCACATGTGCATGCACTCGCACACATTCTCAACTGCACTAGTCAGTGATCGCTGTTGCCCGGCTCCTCTCTGGAATAAGTGTTCTGTTCATGAGCTCTCACACTTTAAATGCCGCCAGGCTTAGAGACCTGCTGTCCCCCGTGAAGCAAGGTTCTAGGACCATGCATCCACTGGCTTCTCTGTGGCAGGAGGCCTGTGAAGCTCTGCGGGCCTATTGTTCCTTAGTTTCCACACCTATGTGTGTGTCGTGACATGACATGGGAGATGAATGTGTGGTAGAATTAAAGAATACAACCCTAATGATCTAAGCTATTATTTATCATCCTATTTATACTTTAATTGTGACAACAAAGTTCTTAGTGAAACTTCTTTTCTCCAGCGTGGGATGTGACCGTGAGCTCCAGGCATGACTCTGGAGTGTTAAGTAAGGCTTTATTGTCAAAGGCTCGTGATCAAGGTGTAAAATTTGAGGGTTACACCAAGGATGTGGGCCCCTGAAATAGGCCTGCAGAGAGACCAGATGGCTGGGTGAGGACCGCAGGGTGAGGAGGGCGAGGGTGGGACCAGGGCTGTCCTGAAGACTGGGGCAAGGAGAGGAAGGACCCTGAGTCAGTGTCTTGCTGGCGGGACAAGGCAGCCCCAGTGCCCGAGACCCTGGGAGGACGCCAGCCTTCCTAGCTAGGCCCGGTGCTAGCTGTGGTCCCCAGAAAGACGCTGTGTGAGAGGAGTCCCAGGTCAGTCCTTCCCCCAGCTGGGAGTCGCTGCTACATGGAGTTCTGTAGTTGGAGACAAAGGACTGGCCTCCGGGCCTGACCTGGGTCTCCAGGAGGACTCCTCTACTCTTGCCTGAGCTTGGCCCATGCAGGGCTTGATAAATATCGTGGAATAAAGAAATACCTGATGAAGAGATAGTTTCCTGATTTGGAAGGCCCAAGGACCCAGTGGCTGGGCAGAGGCAGCTCAGAGGTAGTTTCCAAACCTCTCATTTTCCCACAAGTTTTTTTTTTCTTTTTCTTTTTTTTTTTTTTTTTGGCCACATTCATCTATCAGACATTCTATTCATTAATTAATATTTTTCTCTATATTAACTTGCATTTTAAAAACTGAAATGTAAGACATTTAAAAACTCTTCTTATCACTATAAATAAAAACTCAGTACCATTTACCATTAAAAGGAAGCAACTGGAAAGACACACACAACAGCCCCCTGATCTGTTCAGGTCCAGTCGGGCAGCGTGGCTTGCTCTCAGGTGCATAGCCAGTGGCCGGCTCTCTCTTGCTGAACAGGGATGGAGGGAGGCCTGGCTCTAACCACTTAGCTTTCTTCCCCCTGCCGGACATAGGCCGAGGGCTTGAGGCTCTCTTAGCGGTGGAGACTGGTGTGCAAAGCCTCGTGGGCTGATCTGTGCTGATGAAACACCAGGGACATGT
Source organism: Ictidomys tridecemlineatus (assembly GCF_052094955.1). Taxonomy (NCBI): domain Eukaryota; kingdom Metazoa; phylum Chordata; class Mammalia; order Rodentia; family Sciuridae; genus Ictidomys; species Ictidomys tridecemlineatus. The sequence continues at coordinate 2,677,602 of NW_027522984.1, forward strand.
TTTCTGGAGGCTTTTGGGAAAATCATTTCTGTCTTTGAGAAGCCCCTGGAAGAGAGAGCGCTTTGCCTCCAGCTGTTGGCTGGGGCCAGCCTTGCATACAAACACAGGGCCTGGCACTGCCCCAGGTATTGAAAGAGCAGCTGCCCACCCAAGAGAGAGGCTGAGATCCTTGGGAACCCAGGGCCTCCTGAACAGACCAGCCAGGGCTTCTCCTGTCCCCTCCAAGCTCCCTCAGTTATTCAGGGCATTTTGAGACAGCCCTGGGACACCAATGGCTTCCCAACACAGGGGCAGAGGCCAGTGTCCAAAGACCACTGGCATTTGGCAGGGACTTTCTTCTCCACAACCAGGAAGACTGGCAGGGGAATGACAGCCTGGTTGACTCAGGTCATCTAGTGCCACATGCATCTATCAGATGAAGTCATTTCAGGGCCATGCATCTTGTCCCTAGGAAATGCTTGCTCGGGCTGGAAGAGACAATGGTTTCACAGAAACAAAGTGGCCGGAGGCTGTGAGGGGCTTAAATTTGCTTCTCAGTGACTCTCCTCAGGGTCACTCTGCCAGCCTCCCCTGAAGAGGTCATGAGGTCTGGGGATAAGGGGAGTAAATTATCAAAACAGCGTCTGTGCCTCTGGCATTGAACATGGAGCTCTATGAGCATACACCACATCCTTGGGACTCACAGTACAACCAGTGGACCACAGTGTCCATGGTGTCACCTGCGCTTGCTGGAGTGTGTTCTCAGGGTCCTAGGCTTGCAGAGTTGAATACGCATGCTATAAAGGTGCCATTTAGGTCTGCATACACAGTAACCCAGAGAAGCCCAGCCCCAGGTGCTCGTCACCAACTAGGTGCCGCTCAGGCCATCAGGAGCTGGTGTGGGGGTGTAGGTCCTAAATGCCCGCCTGGACCCCTGGAATGATGCTCTGTGCTGCCAACCTGAGGCTGTCTGCTTTGTTTCTTTGGGTTTCTGCCACAACTGCTGAGCTGTCTTCCCCAAAGAACCAGCTCCTGAGATTCCTTGGGTTTCACAGCAGGCCACCGTATCCTGGTCCATCGTTGGTGCACTCACCTGGGCTGCAGAAGGAAGACGGGGCCAGATAGCAACTTAGAGGGCTTCCTGGGCACTTAAATTCCCTGTATTCCAATTTATTAGACTAAACAAATTCAAACTCCTTCTTTGTCCCATATGTAAAACACATTTCCCAGATTTTTATCAAAGTTGTGATGATGTTTAGAAATTCTCCAAGGAACTTTTTTTTTTTGGAGAAGTGCTTTGTGTCAACAGGACCTCAGGAGGAAGTTCATGGGAGGGGATGAGGCAGATTTGGTGCCTATGAAGGGAAACAGGGAGAGCCTCCAAATGCAGGGCAGCCTGGAGGCCTCTGCCTACCATGGCCAGCTCTGGAGCAAGACCGCCCCTCAGTGGAGGCCTGGACTTGGCAGAGGGGCCATGCCTGAGTGTCCCCATGGTGCTCGATTGTTAGCTGGGCCTTGTGTGTGGGAAGAGCGCAGCCTCTGCTCAAAGGCTAATGGAGAGCTGGCGGAGTAAAAGGAGAGGGGGTGGCCCTGCTGGCTACTGACATTCTTGCCTCTAAATAACAAGTTGCTTTCTGGAAGGGAGATGTAAGCTTCATGGCTGGCACAAACTGCAGAGTGGAAAAACCCAGATAAATGTAGGAGGTTCCCAGAACAAAAGATACCACTGTCTGGTACCCAAGGAGCAGCCCGGGAGATAGCAGGCAGGACAGAGAAGCCAGGCCTACAACAGGGGCCCGAGAAGCACTGGCTGGGAGAAGTGGACAAGGTGGGCTCCCAGCACCCTGCAGCCCTGGCTGGCTCAAGGGAGTTGCTCAGAGTTTCTGGGCTCCAGGGACAGGGAGGAGGGTGTGTCTGCCAGCAGACCAGGAGGCACTTCCTGTTTGGGCTAAGAGGAGGCAGAAAGTGTGGTCAGGATTGCTCAAGGGCACAGGGGATGGACAACAGAGACAAAGTGATAAGTAACAAAGAGGAGAGTGACAACCCAAGGGAGATTATCAAAGGCAGAAGATAACCAGACACCAGATCCTGCCTCCCTGGGCTTCTCCTGGGCTTAGGCCCTGTGTGAGAGCCAGGGGAGGAGGGCAGCCTAAACTGAGCAAACAGAACTGTAAGCCAGAGGGACAAGTTTAACTTCAACTGCAGAGATTAAGTTTTCTGTAAATGAAGAGAAACAGGGAAGTGGGGGTCAGTCAAGGTCAGCTACAAGGAGATTTACAGACTGCATTTATCTCCAAGTTTACGTAGCCTATTAAATTTCATCTCTGCTATAATCATATCCTTTTATATAAACATTTCACATTTTTGGAACCTAGTTTTGAAAGCATAAAAAATATGCAGAAAAATCTTCCCATAATACTTATAATAATGAAGTGAAATAAATTCCCAGTGGTAGGGAAAGACTTATGGATCCTCTTGCATGCTCTTGATGGCATGCAAGGTTAATAATAATGACATTTTCATTAATATGCACTAATAGAAGTAAGTATGTTCTAATAAGCTAGTTAATGAAACAAGCAGAAAGAAATATGGGGTACAGTGTTTCTCAAACCTTTTGACCAGGAGCCACAGTCAACCATTGCTCTTGCATGTGGACCAGGATGCCCACACACATTTTCAAAGCTTGCAGGGAACCCCACCTGATCACCTGAGCCCCACATCCTCAGCACTTGGTGTGCTCTTCTGTCCTGTCTTTCTCAGTGCTATATAGACCCACCGTGTGGGCCATAACCCCTCTTGGTGGAGCATGATTCCAGAGAATAATCCAAAATAGTGGGACTGTCCCTGGTGGAGTCCTTCATCCTTTCCAGTTTTTCTATAATAAACACACATTGCTTTTTATAAAATGGGTATACTGTTTCCATACTGATTTTCAAATTGCTCCCATGCTCCTCTCCCCTAGGCCAACTATTCTCAGTTCCTCGTTCTCTGATAAATACACTTTACATTTCCCAAGGATTCCTGAGCCCAGCGGCAGGGGTGGCAGCCCCAGCTACAAGCAGCCTCTGCTCCTGAGTGTACATCGAACACTTTGCGGATTTAGCATCTATGACTTGTGGCCCCCATGTGGCCACTGCTGGATTATGTACCTTTTAAAGGAAAGGTCACCATCCCAGCTAATCCATATCTTTCATTCCTGCTTTCTCTCCTTCCTTTATCTCTCTCCAACATGATCAATTTTGTTAAGTGCCTATTTTGTTCAAAACACTATCTAAAAGCTGAATGAAAAAAGAGATTTTTTTTCACATTCTTTAATTTTTCTACACTGATCATGTATTTCTTTCATAGTCAGGAAAAACAATACATACTGTCTTTTTTTTTTTTTTTGATACAATGGATTGAACTCAGAGGCATTCGACCACTAAGCCACATCCCCAGCCCTATTTTTGTAGTTTATTTAGAGACAGAGTCTCACTGAGTTGCTTAGGGCCTCACAGTTGCTGAGGCTGACTTTGAACTTGAAATTCTCCTGTCTCAACCTCCCAAACTGCTGGGATTACAGGTGTGCACCACCATGCCTGGCTACATACTGTCTTAAAGGCGACCTTAACATAGCTCTTCCCTTCAAGATGCCCACAACCTAGGAAAGAATAAGTCTTCTAAATAAGGATGTTAGAGACTTAACTTAAGTTCCTCATCTATCTCCTAACCCAGCCAGAAAGTGGCTCCTTGGAGTAACTTTTAAATGATAGAGGCCACAGTGCCTCTCTCCATTTCCAGGATACCATGAAATTTGTCTGTCTGATGCTCTCCTCTGCCTCCAGGTCTCCTCTCCATTTCTTGGGAAGACAGGAACAAAGGGGTGGGGGAACAAGAGAGAAGGGAAGAAGGAGAGGGTGGGGAGGGTATCTGATCTGTGTGGGTCTGTGCTATGGCTATAAGCAGTTGACTGAGGTCGGTGCTGGAGCCTCCAAAGCTGCTCAGAACGCTTTTCAGTTCTGCTCCCTCGGAACCTGAAAGGGGTAACCCAAGACTCGTTGGTCCAGCAGAGTTAAATGCTTGGACTCTGAATGTGACACGGATGGCCCAGCCTGTGACCTCCAGAGTAAAGAGGTAGCAGGCTCCATACGTGGCTGGCATCCATGGCTGCAGCCAGATCTTCTGATTATTTTTAGGTTTTGTCTGTTAATGAATGACTTTCTGATGGCAGCTTGTTTGGTACATTAACTTCTGATTCTGATTTCCTCTTAGAAGTTCAGAAAGCAAGCTGCATAAACCCCCTTGCTTCCTACCCCCAGGCCTGGGTTCCCAGCCGCTCATGGTAGATGGTGGATTTATCACCAGCTCATTGAAGGAAGTGCCTATTTACTTTCCAATCATGGGTGGCCTGTTGAATTCTGATAGAATTCTGGGGGCAAATACAGTCAGGGGTTTTTAAAGTCATTAATTCCTTGATCTCTTGAATTCTTGTCACCGACTGTTGTCAGAAAAATATCCCCTTGGTGTATATTCCAGCACATTCCAGCCAGCTGCACCTCCTGGCCTGCCCTTGCTCCCCCATTTGGTTGGAATGTGCTCTTGAAAGGCTGGGGGATGAACAGAGGTGTCCCTGGTTCTCTGGGAGAAGACTCCCAGTTCTGCAAAGCCCAGCAAAAAACATCTCTCTTAGACCGCCTTTGTTTGCACCTCATGATAAATGTTCCTTTGGCAGTTTTATAAACAGGCTGCTAAAATGTCACCTTTTTAGAAGTGTGACAGGCCCGTGGGAGAGGACTGCTGGCAGTCAGGCGGGCTAGGTGCAATTTGTGGCTGCATTGGCTGCGGCCAGGGACTTGACACAGAACAGGCCATTCACCTGCAGCATTAGCTCAGGTTAGGAAATGCCGCTTCGCCATCCTTCACCCAGGTAGAAAATGACATCGCTGATCATCTGAAAGTCAAATGGGGGGCTCCTGTGTGTATTCAGCTTTCATGAATGTCTCATGGACCTATTGGGGAGGTGTGGAAGACACAGGATGCAACGTGGTCTGGCTGAGGAGCCCGTAGGGCTGCAGAGGGACAGCCCACACCAGCTGGGCCCTGTCTCTCTCCCCATCAAGGAGCATGAGTTTGCTGAATGAAGCAGATACAGATCTAGTTGGGTGGTTACCAACCCAACCACCAGCCTGCAGTGAGGGTGAACCTCCCGATCCCTGGAAGCCTAATGCAGTGTGAGAAATTAGTGATGACTCTGGGTTCAGGCTCCCTCACACAGAGCAGCTGGGTGTCCATCCCGCTTTGCTGGATGTCACTCCTTGATGGGATTCCAGTGAATTCCTGAGGTTCCCAAGAGGCTCATAAGACACATTTTAGTTGCTATGTGGGACACATTGAAAACCAGAAAATAAATCCTTGACTTGTTAAGTGAGGAAAAATACTAGAGGTCTTGGGAGAGGAAAATTTCCAAGACTTCACGGCTGATGGACCGGTCCTGCAGACAGGAAAACATGTCTTCATTCAGTGACCCCAAGGCCCATGTCCAGCCAGCCACAGAACTTCCTCAGCTGGACAGTACACTTCCTGTTGGCAGACAAACGACAAATATCTGCTTTGCATTTGTATGGTCCAGCCATCTTTTGACCTGATGCTTTCAAATTTTAGTTACAACCTTTGCTTCCTTTTGGGAAAGAATGATTTAAGAGCTCTGCTGTCCAATACGGTAGCCATTGACTTCAGAAAGCACTTGAAATGTGACTAGTCACAACTGGCATGTGTTGGAGGAGCAAGGCAGTGTTTCAAAGACAGCACAGAAAAGGACAAATGGCTAAATTTTTAAATATTGATCACAGATTGAGATGATGACACTGCCAATGAAGCGAATAACATAGTGCATATTGTTAAAACTAATTTCACCTGTTTCCTTATGATCTTCTTAATGAGGCATCTGGGAAGTTTAAAGTTGCATGTTTCTTTTGATAAGGACAGTACTATTCCAGGTTTTCCAATGCAAGTGTGAAAAGTCTCCAGTTCCCTTCTGCACACTCCTCCCCAAATCTTCTTCTTTTGGACTAAACTTGAAGTCCTTTTAATGAGACACCAAGCTGTTTTTGTTGCTATAATTAGAGACAAATTATAAATTCCAATGACTACCCAGTAGTTCTGCATCAGGAAGCCAGACAAGAGACTTTGTTCAAAGGGACGCTTGAAGTTCACACATTTCATCTTCTCTTCCTATTTCTGCCCTTTTCCATCACTCCAACAAAGCATGCATATGTGTCAGTCAGCTTTTCACCACTGGGACCAAAATACCAGACAGGGACAGCTGAGAGGAGGAAAAGTCTATTTTGACTCAGTTTCAGAGGTTCAGTCCTCAGTGGACCAACTCCACTGTTCCAGGCAGAGGTGAGGCAGAACATCATGGAGGAAGGGCATGGTGGAGCAGAGCTGCTCAGCTCTCGGTGGCCAGAAGCAGAGAGAGCAAGGGGCGGAGAATGCACAGTTCTAGGGCACACCCCAGTGGCCCCTAGAGACCCCTAGTGACTCCTCCAGCCAGGCCCCATAGGCCTCTGGTTTGTTCACACTAGGACAGACTGAGTGGCCACTGCTCTCATCTGTCATCACTCCACCCCTGCAGTGGCATGGGAGTCTGGGGACACCTCATCTCCAGACCACACAGCATGGAATGGAGGCCTATCTGGGCCACCCCACACAGGGCTGCCACTAAGAGTCACATTACCTGCATTTTATAAACCAGTGGGGCTGGATTCCTATTAGACATAAAGCTCTATGTGTACAAGGAAGGCAAGAATCTGTAAAGACTTCCCCAACCGGAATCCACCAGGGCCCAAATCGAGCTACTCAAGTCCTTTCTCTGCATGGAAATAGTGTTAGCTCCTAAGCAAGCAGATTCCAAAACTTCTTCTCAGATGAATCCATCTCAACGCTCTTTACGTATCAGGAGTAATCTTGACTTACAATGGATCTTGCCCCCACTGGCACTGCAGTCTTAAATGATTCATGTTTTTTAGCATTAGCAACCTTCCTTATATCCTAATACACTGAAGTGAAGAAGGCTGAAAGTGAACCCTTTCCTGAGATCAAGTTCTTCCCATTTCTTTCACTATTATTTAACTAATGCATGTAATCAAAACATCATAAAAGTTTAAGTTAAAATATTACAATAATACTACCCTAAGACAGCTTTTTAATTTCCAAGTTTCATTTGCACAGATACATTAATACATTACCCAGTTATTATCATAGATAATGCACAATAGTTTGCACTATAATTAGTTCTCCTGCTTCCTCAGCTCCTTCCTCCTTCTCTGTTGGACATGTAGCTGTGGGTCCTGTGCTTTCTCCCCCATATCTATAAAGGTTGTCCTGTGATCATGTTTGATCCTGTGCCTCTAAGTAGAACCTATGCCCTTCTTTCCAGAACTCCAGGTTCATGTGTCCAGATGTTTACTCGACATCTCCAACTAAAATGTCTAAATGACATCTCACAAAATGAATAAAAAGGAATAGAAGCCTCCACTTACTAATGAAACTGGAATTTCTTGGTGATTTTGAACTGTCAGGTATAAAGGTACAAGGTGACAGGAGGGATGGGAAGAGGCTCAGCACACTGAGTTAGAGGGGAGGAGCAGCGGGCCCCACAGGACCCCGCCCACACCAGAGTGGAGCCCAGGAGTCCATTGAGGGCAACAGTGGACCACCCATGGGCTGCAGGCAGAGTGACCACCTGCAGGTCTATATAGGAGGAAATCAGACCTCCTGGCCCTGTTCTCACTGTGTCATCCCTTTGGCCACCTCACAGTGGGCAGAGAAAGGAGTCCATGAGCAGATGGAACAAAAGGTGCCATGTTTGGGAACCAGGGGACAGAGCTGGGAAAAAAAATGAGGGAGCACGGGAAACTGTTATTTGAAAAGGGAGGCTCAGCTGCCAGCTTCGGGAAAGAAGACCAGGCCCAGGCGTTTTGGAGAGGAAGAAGCCAAACCACCACAGAGAAAGGTGCCCGGGAGTGACATCCTAGAGTCCTTTGGGAGACCCACGGCCATGCAGTGCCTTACAGTAAGCGCCAGCCGACAGGCACAGAGCATGACTTAGCCCAGATGCAGGAATCCCTAGGACAGCTTCCAGTGTGAAAGGGAGGGTCGAAACTAAATAGAAGGAAAAGAAGATAATGCAAAAAATAGAACTCCAGATCCAGAAAGAGAGTAGAAAACAGATAGTGGAGAGGAAATTTCATACACACACACACATACACACACACACACACACACACACACACACACCACACAACTAGTAATATATGTATAATATATATAATAGTAGTATAATACATCATGTTATTATATGTAAATAGTATTATATATAAAACATGGGTATATATATATATATATATATATATATATATATATATATATATATATATATATATATCCAGCTGTTTACTTGACATCTGGGCACTGGGCACTGATATATATATGACTGTAATAGCACTATATTAAAGATTTACAGTTTTACAGTCCTGGAGATCATGAGTTTCCATACTTAAAGGGTCTAAGGAATCATCAAGGCACAACATCATAACATTGACCCTCTCCAGAGCTAAATGCTTGAGCTCAAGATCTTTCTGGAAGAAAGCGTGCCGCTGGAGAATGTGAAATCAGAATTGCAGCCGACTTCTCCACGACATTTAAAAATAAAGACAATATCAATGATATTCCCTGTGGAGACAAGGGAACTCTTGTACACTACTGTGAGAGTGTAAATGAACACATCTGTTACAGAAGCAGCACGACAGCTCCTCAGGAAACAAAAGCCGTGACTACCGTAGACGCCAGAAACCCCACTGGTGCACGTCTGCCCCAAAGACTTGAACTCAGTCCGTGGAAGGGGCAGCTGTGGGCCAGCTCATGGCAGCGACTCCCAAAGCCAGCGATGGAGCCAACCTGCATCCACCAACCGACGAGGGGCAAAGAAAACCTGGCGCCTGAGCACGGCGGAGCACCGCTGTCCTTCAGATGGAAGTGACCTGTCATCTGTGACAGCAGGAGGGGCTGGGGGACACTGTTAAGTTAGATAAATTGGGCAGCACAGGCAGATGCCTCCTCGCCTCAGGGACGCACTGATAGGCACGGAGGAGAAGAGTGGGGTGGTCTGCAGGCTGAGGGGTGGGCACGGGGTCAAGGGCATGGCGATCTTGACAGCAGGAATAGAATTTTTTATAACTCTATTGCACAGCATGGGGAATATGGTCAATGACAGTGTGTTGTAATTTCAAAATTGCCAAGAAAATTAATTTCATATATTCTTATCACAAAAGGGTAATTATTTGAGGTGGTTGATATATTAATTAGCTTGGCTTAATTATTTCACACTATATTCATAAATCATAATATCATTTTGTAATCCCATAAACAATTATAAATGGTCGATTTACAACAAAATAAAACAATAAATATTAAGAAACTCAATTAGCTCAAAATTTTGATAAAAATTATTTTCTTTTCTTTTTTTTTTTTAAATATTTATTTCTTAGTTCTGGGCGGACACAACATCTTTGTTGGTATGTGGTGCTGAGGATCGAACCCGGGCCGCACGCATGCCAGACTAGCGCGCTACCGCCTGAGCCACATTCCCAGCCCAATAAAAATTATTTTCAACCTGAAATTCTGTACTCAAATAAGTGTTTTAACATGAGAATAAAGACATTTCAGGCATGTGACGTCTGGACAAAATTAGTTCCAAAGCTTCTTGGGAAGCTGTGTGGGGGTATGCCTATTAAAAGAAGAAAGTAAACCACAGATGGCCAGGGCTGGATGGTGTCCCAGGTGACATGGTGCTGCCTAGGAGGTGGCAGGAGATGGGGTGGCAGGAGATGGGGTGGCAGGAGATGGGGTGAAGAGGGAGGCCGGGCCAAGTGCTCAGCCAAAGCTCTGGATGAGTGGCCAGGATCATGGGATCCACCTGGGAGCCACCTGAAAGTGGGGGACAGTGAGTCCCTCAGTACAAATCTGAGCCTCTAGTGGGAAGAAGGGAAATGTGTGCTGAGGGCAAACCCCAGATGCTGGCTGTGGGTCACTGATAGCAATCCTGAGTGGACATTCTCTAGGGGACCAGCCAGACTCCCGAGACCAGCCCTGGAACTGGGGCCAGAGAATTTCTCTTCCCTTCAACCTTTAAACTCCACAGTTTACTTATCACATAGAACTTCAAAGTTTGTCTTAAAGCCAGGGGCCTAAGTGTTTTGTCAATAGTGGCTTCTGTCTTCAGACAAAAGCCACATGTCCCGGGTTTGGGGCAGGTCAGACTTGTGTCCCATAAGCTGCAGGTGCAGGGAGCCTGCCTTTCTATTACAACAGTGCTTCTCAATGACATTCTAGAGCAATCCATATCAGCTGGAGTTGCTCATACAGAGGGGCTGGGTGGGGTGAGGGAATTTGCATTTCTGACAAGTTCCTGGGAGATGCTGCTGCTGGTCTGGGGACTGCCCAGGGCTCCATCTGGCAGCACACCAGGCCCTCCTGGGGGTTCTGAGACTCTGGAGGCCTGAGCATCAGTGACTTTCAGAAGTCCTGGGGTGACTGTGGTGCATAATGAAGGTGAGAGCCCCGCTGAGGGGAGCATTTGGGACAGGTGATCTCTCCCTCACCTCCAGCATCAGGGGGCACTTGCTGGATCTACATGGACATGCAGTTTCTAAAAGAGTTTATATGTGGCTGCATCTGTGGTGTATTCCCACATTTGATGTTGTTATTGTCCCTCAGATTATTGCAGAGGGACCCCTTTAGATGGGTTTGAACTTTAAGGAACATGGCATAGTTAGTATGCCATAGTTATAGTTATAGTATGGCATAGTTCGTCTCATTAACGAAAGTGGCATGGCTCATTAAGCCCCATCAGGAAGTGTCCACTTGAGCTTTGTGACTTTCTGGTCAGGCTGGGAGCAGTGGGTGGGGGTGGGTGGTGGGGAGAGTCGGGGTGGGGAGGGTGGTGAGGGGAAGGGTTGGGGGGTGGGAGGCATCCTTGAGAAACACATTCCTCTCTGTAGAGATGGTTTGGAAACCACAAAACTTGCTTCTGGGTTCTCTGCATTAAGGAGCTAATAGCAACCAGGATGAAAGTGTGGGGCAGTGAGCTTCGCACCAGGAAGTCCCCGTGTACTTGGTATTCCTTGGTCGATTTACACTTAGCTAAATGGGGCTCCACTGCTGGCTAGTCACAGTGCCTTCTTCAGGTCACAGGACTCTGGAAGCTTGTGATTGTGGCCAGGTTGTAACAAGAGGTCCTTCCAGTATTCCTACAGCAAGATCACATTAAACAAGCTCCAAACAAGCCCCACATACTCCATAGCCTGGAGTGGGGGGACATTGGAATATAATGAAATAAGTTTGTGATGCTGTTTAATAAAATGTGGATTTTGAAGTCTGGGGCCAGGAGTATAATTCGAAATTAAAGCACTTTAATTAAATTACATGATTTTTCTGAGTTTTTAATGTCGTCATCTAAAAATGGGAATACTAAATCATTTGGTTTAACTACCTCACAGTTAAACCAAATGTCGAAAGACTCAACAACACAGCAGTGTGAATGTAAAAAACGAGGCTAGCCATTCCAACCGTGGTGCTTGCAGAACACAAAGTTCTGAAAAATGAGTTTTTAAGGTAATGTGGGATCCAGTGCAAATATTTTTACTTGAGTTAGAATGGAGGGGTAGAGAGAGAAGATGGGAGGGGAGGGGAGGGAGGATAGTAGAGGATAGGAATAGTAGCAGAATACAACAGTTACTAATAGGGCATTATGTAAAATTGTGGATGTGTAACCGACATGATTCTGCAATCTGCATTTGGGGTAAAAATTTGGAGTTCATAACCCAATTGAATCTAATGTATGAAATATGATATGTCAAGAGCTGTGTAATGTTGTGAACAACCAATAAAAAAAAAAGGAGTTAGAATGGAAACAAACATCTTTTTCTTCTGTGGAAGACCATCCCTGCCCCTGTCTAAAACTAAGAACCAGTGAAATGTCCTGTCACCAGCAGAAGCCTATAGACTGCCCATCTAGACACAGGCCCTCTGTCACTATGCCTCACGGCCTACAGCTAGCTATTGGCTTCTTTGCCCACGTCCAATTTCCTGCCTTCCAAGGCTGCCCTAACCACCACCCCCCAGTCCTCAGCCCCTGCAGATGTCCTCCTCCGAGCTCCCTTCTGACACTCTGCCAAGGCTGCCCGTGAGGCAGAGGCCTAGCTTTGCCAATCAACTGGTGGTCTTTGGGAAGGAAACAGGGTCCTGATGCAAATCTTCCAAAACATGCTTTTGCAATTTTCTTCCACAACAAGATAGCTAAGTGTGCAAATCACATGAATCTCTCTGTTTCCAGATATCATTTTGGGCCTCTGGTGATCTTTTAAAATATTGATTTAAGATTATATTAAATTAATATTCTAATATTCTATTTAGTATTCTGGATACAGTTGTCTAGTCCACTAAAGTTCCAATTATTCCACAACTCTGGATGGTGTGTCTTAGCTGAGAGGGAATGGTGGCCCTCAGAGTCACTATCTCAGAGACTCCAGGGGGGGCTTGGGAATGGGGTAACTTAATTTCAACGCGAGCTTCAGATGCTCTGCCAGGGAGGGTCCTCTGGCCTGATGTGTGGAGTTGGGGTTCTCTGACTTCAGTGTATGTAAAAATCATCCGAGGAGCTTGTTTAACGTGTAGATTTCACAGCCCTATTCTCTCAGGCACAAGGTGGGACCTCAGAATCTGTATTGTAATCCAATCTCTTTTTTTTGTTTTGTTTTTTCCTTCTTTATTTTTTTATTAGTTGTTCAAAACATTACAAAGCTCTTGACATATCATATTTCATGCATTAGATTCAAGTTGGTTATGAACTCCCAATTTTACCCCAAATACAGATTGCAGAATCACATTGCTTACACATCCACATTTTTACATAATGCCCTATTAGTAACTGTTGTATTCTGCTACCTTTCCTATCCTCTACTATCCCCCCTTCCCTCCCCTCCCATCTTCTCTCTCTACCCCATCTACTGTTGTCTTTTACAGAGCGCATTTTAAGAAGTGTTGATTGATGTAGAGAAAGTGAGATCTTCATAGCAGAAAGCTGGCTATGATGACCATCTATATAATATCTAAAAATGAGCACAAATTCCCGAAAAATGCTGCTTATTCTGGACGTTAGTTTCCTGGTTTGCACATAAGATTGCTAAGATTTGCTGACCTAAGAGATGCTCCATTTTGCTTCCTGTGTCAGGACTCTGACTAAATCTACGCAATGCGGGAGTGATTGACAAATTCATTAAGATCCTGACAAATTTATTAAGACAATAGGAGATTTGATTAAAATACAGATTCTGAGGCCCCACCCTGTGCCTGTGAGGATAGACTCTGAAATCTACACGTTAAACAAGCTCCTCAGATAATTTTTATATACACTGAAGTTGGAGAACCTCAACTCCACATAATTAGTGGAATTCTGATGTTAATGTTGCTAAACTGCTTTAAATTCAATGTGTTGCCTCAACTAGATTCCTTGTTCTATAGGAATAAGGCAATATGTATATGGGTTTCTCAAATATATTTAATTTTTTTCTCATTTTGGAATTTTAACTTGACCAATATTGTCATGTGGTCATAAATATAATCAGTACACAAAGTATTAAGCTAATACATAAAAATTTGAGTTACCAAATGGGCCAGATGCTATAGAATATGAGGATGAGAAATATGAGAGGCATGTAATAATCACATCATGGGTCCAAAGAATAATGCCACAAGAAGCTGACACACTAAGGGAGAGATTTACAGCATGTGAATCGGATCTTTGTGAACCGACTATTGAGAAGGCACAATTAGAAGCGTACTTCGGGACAGCTTTGTTTCTTCTGTTTTCTGTTGTGTATGGAAACACCTGAGACCAGATAATTAGAAAACACAAGTTTATCTGTCTGAGGGCAGCGGCCAGCATCAGCTCAGGCTTGGGGCCTCCTGCTGCGTCACAGTGAGGCTCAGCATCATGATGAGACTCTGCTCGTGGGCCTGCTGGGTCTCTTCCTCTTCTCAGAGGCCAGTATGGCCATCATGGGGCCTCACCCTTCTGACTCATCCAATCCTCAGGCCTCTCAGAGGTCAACCTGTGGGGGGCTAACATAGGAACTGGGAAATGTCACCCAACCCACAGCAAAATTCACAGTGTCTGCAAGGAACTACATGGTGCTGCACAGGGTCAGGACACCAGGCTCCTACGGCATGGCTGCCCTGCTGTCCTCAGTCTAAGGCGTCCACCTTCAGTCCAGGAGGCCACTAGGTAGCTTCCACTCAGATATTCTACCTGGCAGGAAGGAGAACAGGCCTTACTCTTCCCCCAAAGCCCTTCCAGAACCTTCATAAGTCACCCCTACTGTAACTCATGAATGGCGGAATCAGGTCACATGAAACATTTAAAAGGCAGGCTGGGAATGTCATGTGTACGCAGAGGGAACAGCCATGTGTCCAGCTGACACTGAGCAGAGATGGGAAGGTCATGTGTACATGGAGGGAACAGCCCTGTGTCTGGCTGACACTGAGCAGAGATGAGAATATATCAATAGGAAGGAGGGAGAGACCTAGTTGGTTTCCGTGGTGTGGACACTATGTAGAGGGCCTTGAGCATCATGATGGGAGACACTGTTAGCTGATGGGGGAATCTAGAGACAGTAAACTATTTTTTGAGGTAAAATGTGACATTATTTGGGACTCTAATTCATCTGGCAGTGATGTGTAGGATGGATTAAAATGAAGAGAGACTCTGAGCAGGAGACTCTGAGCTCACGCAGACAAAGCAAGAAGCTGTGTTGGCACAGTCGGAGCAACAGCCTTGGAGGAGCAGACACCAACTGAGAGGAGAGAATCAAGGAATCCGGGGCTTTGGGGAAAGAGGTGACCAGCCCAAAGCCAACAGGGGCCCAGCAGAGGAGTAACAGGGGCCTGGTAGAGGAGTGGGCTCCCACTTCCCCAGCAGGAAACGGGGCCTTCTGGGTGCCTAGCAATGGCAGAGCTGCACAGACTTCCACACTCCGGGACAGGCGAGGGGCAAACACAATGTGGGAAGTAAAGCATCTATCAATTCCCCACATTCTAAAACATCTCAAGCTGCCCTATTAGATAAATTGCTTTGCAGACTGTGGGCATGCGACCTCTTGTACCCTGGGGCCCCAGGATGGGCGACATTCTATAGTAAGTCAGCATCTCTACATGCCCTAGCAATACATAGTGGCTAACATTTATGTTATGTGTTTGTGGTTTTTAAAGTGCTTTTTAAAAATCCATTTAATCATTCATTCCCTTTAATGTGATTCCCATTCTACATCCTACATGTGAGAAAACTGAGAAGTTCTCTCATCCAGGGAGAGTTGCACTGCCAGAAAGGAAGCAGCCGAGGTCCCATGCAGCCTTCCTGCCTCCCGGGCCCAGCCTCCACTTGGGCTAGGCTGGTATGTGAAGGTCGTCTCTGGACTGGGTGTGTGTGCAGAGGAGTGAACCCTCATGACTGCCTCCAAGATCTGGGAATTGTGATGAATGTGGCACTTCAGAGGAGTTTCCTCCGTGAGGAGATGCGTTCAGAGTCCTGTGATGGGAGAACTTTCTCTCCACATGGCACTTTGAGACCTGGTGACATTGCTGGCTTTCCTCAATCTCTGATCCGCGTTGTCTTAGTTGGTGATGCTCCTGCTCCCTGCTTGCTACTGATTTTTGCAGGCCTTTTCCGTGACTCACTGAGCTTCCCGAAACTTCTATTTGGTTCATGACCCACCAACAGTTCCTTGAACTCTCCCTGACTAATCTCTCAAAGACACAACCTTCTGCTAAACTAGAAGAAAGACAGTAACTTGAGATTACAACAAATTGAAGTTATTGATATCATGAAGAATATGGAAGCAGTGCAGACATCTCCTCTCAGGGTTTTATGCATCCTATTTATTTATCATTATGCCAAATAATGAATGCTTCTCAATGAAGTATTATACATTCATTGGAAAAGGGCTGTAAAGACTGCAGGCCACAAAGTCTACCCTTGCCTAACAAAGGAGGAGGGAGGGGCCAGGAAGTGGAATGTGTCTGCTCTGTGGTTTTCCTCATTTTAAATAAAGAGGAAAATGATAGGAAGGCGCATACTAACAAGAGCAGCGGTTATGTAATAAACAGTCTTGTCAAAGCAACACTTTGCAGGAACTTTCAATGAACTGAACACCGGCAATGCAACTATCACTGAGGATTTGGTCAGATGCTGATCAATACCACTTCAAGAGGCAGGACGTGCGGGAATGACGTGCTTTGAATTGAGGGCCATGCATGGCCTCACAGCAGTCAGCAAGAGTTTGGAGGACTCAGGTTCTGGACCCAGACTGCCTTCTGCAAGGCTTTGGGAACTGCACCTCTCTGTGCCTTAGATTCCTCTTCTTTAAAATCACCCTGCTGTTGAGAATGACGTAATAATGCCAGGCACAGAGTGCGTGGGCCAGGAACGTAGCTAAAAGCATTCTAACACTGATTTATTTTCCTTTCCTGCTAAGAAAATGTTGATGAGCATTAACCCAAGTAGCAGGGGGCCGACCGTCTCTGGGGGGAGGGGGGGACACTCAAATGGCCCCTTCATCCTTTGATTACCAAAAGCTTCCCGGGGGTGCTGTGATCCTGGAGGATCCCCATCTCTAACAGGTAGCTGCATAGTATCTTTTTTGGATGGAAAATTACCTCCACATATGGGATCCAGGAGGAAGTCAGTTTCCACAGATGGGGAGAATAAAAAGCCCAGACGCCTGGCTTTCCCATGTGCCGCCCTGGGCCTTCTCCTGCACCTGCTGCACACCAGAGCTGCCCACGTGGCACTGGGCGAGCACAGAGGGTGGGAGGGAAGTGCCAGGTAGAGTCAGCTGCAGAAGGCGGGGGGGTGGTCACCAGGAGGGGACAGGAGAGGATGATAGGCCAGCAGTCACATTCTGCCCTGGTTGGCTCTGTGTCCTTGGGAAGGGTGGATTAGCTCTAACCTTTAGTTCCTGGCCAGATGAAATGAGGAGGCAGAGCCAGGTACATTCCTCCCAACACCAGCATTCTATGCTTCTATGCACCAGGTCCTCTGAAAGGACAGCGAGCCCTGCCGGCCCCACAGCCCTGCCCGCCCACAGGATCCCAGCTGTTGCTCCCTCCCTTCAGTATAGCATAACTGGTTTCAGGCTGCTTAGGGAAGTCGACCAATAATCTGCCTGGAGTTGGGGGACAGGAGGTGAGCAGTGAGCTCCTGCCTGTGCAGGCCAGGGCTTCCCTGCATGTGTGGGTTGTGTGGACACCACAGGACCTTGCCACCTCATCTTCCAGAGCTCTTTGCACTTTCTCTTTTCCACCCTTCTAAATTGTGCTGGTTGATTTCCCTCTTTCCTCCTCAGAAGTTCTGTTTACTTTGGCTTTAGCCCAGAGCTTGCTGCTAAGAGAGATCCTATTTCCTCTAGTCAGGGCTGTTTTCTCAGGGCACAGCTGCCTGGACCCAGTGGGAATAAAGTGGGAGGTGATATTAGGCCGTGGACAGTCCTGCTGGCTTTCTCCTGGTGGGGAAGGGCAGAGGAGGATTTGGACTCTGTGGGGTGGATCCTGGGGGCAGGGGGCTGGATGCCTAGCCTGGAGCATGGTGGATGGGTTGAGGGGGAGATTTTCTGAGTTCTGGAAGGAGCTTCCTTTCCCTGGCTCCTCACAGCTGCCAGAGGCCTAGATCTTTGACCTGTGGAGGCTGCAGTGGAGGTTTCCCAGGAGGCAGGGCCCCTTGGTGCTCCCTGAAAACCACCCAAGAGGGTGGGTGCAAACACACTGCAGGGGGCCGACTCCTTGGGTGGAGACCCTCCAATTTCACATTAGTGGTATGTGCCTGTGCGTGTGCATGTGTGTGTGTGTGTGTGTGAGAGAGTGAGTGCACAAACACACACACATAGACTTGTGCATAAAGCAGGCGGCTGGAGGGAAGGGGCCTGTTTGTGGAGGCCTTGGAAACACTGTGGGTCAGTGGGAACTTGGCCCTGAGTCTGGCCCCTGTGATGTGGTGACGATATCCCTGTGTACAGATGCCCACGATGTTGTAGGGACAAATGAGGCAAGGCACTGAAGATAGCAGGAAACAGTTTTATTTGGCTGCAGCCAGGTTCAGAGGGCACAGCTTTTGCTGTGATCAATTAATCCCCTGAACCCCGAGTTCAGGGAGTTTCAGAGTTTTATACCCAGCATGTAAGTGAGGGGGGGCACTCAGAAATTCACAATCTGCAAAAATTCACATAAAAGCAGCTTTTTCTTTCACTGTTCTGGGCAAGTTAACTCTTCAAGGACAACACCTGGGAAGGGGAGAGCTTCATCTCCCCTTTCTTTCCTCCCCCTGCCAGCTGTTACCATGGAGCCCAATTGTAACTTATCTTAAAAATGTAGACATCTGAACTCCTTTCACCATTAATCTGTAGTGGATCACCTTGCCAAGCAGCAGAAAAAACAAGGAGATCGAAAGAGAGACGCTTTTCTGCTCAGAGCCGCGGGTGCTCTGCGCCCATCTGCTGCCTCTTTCGCTTCGCTACTGGCAGAGGAGCTGAATACGTAATCATCAGCGGATTGTAAGTACCTGACAAAGAAACCTAATTACAACACCCTTTTTTTTTTTTTTT
Organism: Ictidomys tridecemlineatus; assembly: GCF_052094955.1. NCBI lineage: Eukaryota > Metazoa > Chordata > Mammalia > Rodentia > Sciuridae > Ictidomys > Ictidomys tridecemlineatus. The sequence continues at coordinate 2,696,270 of NW_027522984.1, forward strand.
TTTTTTGAATATTTTCTATGCAAAGAGAGTTAGTGGATTGGGATTGTTGGCTGGGCGGTGGTTTCGGGGCCGAAAATCCACTCCGCGGAAGCCGCCATTTGCTTCCTGCTCTGACTACATCGTCCTGCTGCCGCACCTAGAGACGGGAACTGGGCTGTGTGCCGAGTCCTATCCTCTGAAGGCGGGACCACGACTCCGAACGCAGCGGTTGCGTGTTCCCTGCTGCACCTTTGGGCAAAAACGGTTCTGGACTTGCTTGGCAGTCCCCTGCTAGGGGACCCGCGCTCCGGAGGGAGGGGCTGGAGAGCTGTGGCGGCAGCCGCTTGGACACAGGCACCTAGCCGAGGAGCGACGGAGGTCCCAGCGTCGCTGCTAAGGCCGCGGACAACCGCGGCGCCAGAGCGCGGCCCACAGCCTGCCTGCTCAGGATCACTAGGCAAAGCTGAGCTGACGTGGAGCTAAGGCGTGCAGCCGGGGCCCCTCAGAAAACACACACTGAGCACGAATCAGTGGCATGCAAGCTCTGGTTCGCCTGCTTCTCCTGTCTCAGCACTAACGATCCCACTGAAATAACTAGTCCCACCTGAACTCACAGAGGTAAAAACCAACTGAGCACCATAGCCGGACCCAGGGAATCAGGAGGGACGTGGGACCTGCAGAGCAGAACTCACAGCTATTGCTTTCCACCAGTGCTGACAACAGAGGTCCCTTGCACCAGATACCAGGGGAGTCACTACCTGAGGGCAAACAAGTTCGCTGGGGGCCCTCAGCCCCAAGCCATACAAACTTGGGGTCTGAGGGAGGCAAACAGAAAGGGTGTGGCCAGGCATCCATGAAAACAGAGCTCCCAGGAGCAGCAGACCCAGCGTGTAGCTAGTAGTGTGGTAAGCGTCACAGGTGAGCGGGGCCTGGATTGAGGAACCACAAGAGAAGACTCTAAGTACTCAGGATTGGAGACCCACACAGTCTGGGAAGAAGAGCTGAGGCACAGTGATTGGTTCCTACCTATCAAGAAAAGAAGCCTGGCCCAGTGGGCATAGCTCCACCTACTGGAAGAGAAGTTAACCGAGCTCTATGACTGCATTTATTATTATTATTATTTTTCAATGATTATTATTAGTACTTTTTTAAATTTTTCTATTTTTTTATCTTTTTATTTTTTTTATTTTTTATTTTTATTTTTTTTATTTTATTTTATTTTTTTACTTTTTGATGTTGATTAGTTGTTGTTCTTTAACTTTCTTATTAATGGTTTCAATTTTTTAAATTCTTTTTATTCTATTATGGTTACTATTATCTTTTAAACTTTAATTTTCATTTTTTATTATCACTATAAATTTTTTTTTGTTTTAAAGTCTTAATTTTTTGTTCTTTTCTTTCTTTCTTTTCACTTTTTTCTTCTGTCTTTTCATTTCTTTTCAATTTTCTTACTTCCCCTTTCCTGAACTCTACCTGCCTACACTCATTCTCTTTAGTGACTTCTTCCCTTCCCTTCTATTATCTCTCCTCCCAAGCATCCAATAAATTTATAAGAATAAACAATAACTCAGCAGTCAAACAGAACAAGAAGTAACATGAGCATAAAAAAGCAAGGAAGAAAAGGAGTACAAACAATGAAGGACAGCCTAAATATTCAGGAGGACTTAGAGTCATCAGAAAAATGGCCATATAAAGATCTCAAGGAACACCTTAGACAGATGGAAAAGAATCTTAAAGATCACATTGAAAGTGAATTACAGAAACAGATAAAAGAAGAAGTTAAGCATCTTTATCAGGAAATAGAGATTATTAAAAAAAATCAAAATGTAATTCTGGAAATGAAGGAAACGGTAAACCAAATTAAAAACTCTATCGAGAGTATCACCAACAGAGTGGAACAAGTAGAAGCCAGAACGTCAGATAATGAAGACAAAATATATCATCTTGAAAGGAGTCTAGCCAAATCAGATAGGCTGGTAAAAAATCACGAGAAAAACATCCAAGAGATTTGGGATAATATAAAAAAACCAAATTTGAGAGTCATCGGGATAGAAGAAGGCACAGAGATTAATACCAAGGGAATGAGTAACCTGCTGAATGAAATAATTACAGAAAACTTTCCAGAAATAAAAAAGGAAACAGATATACAAATTGTAGATGCATACAGGACACCGAGCACACAAAATCACAGTAGACCAACGCCAAGACACATTGTTATGAAGATATCCAACATACAGAACAAAGAGAAAATATTAAAAGCTACAAGAGAAAAGAGGCAGATTACATTTAGGGGTAAACCAATAAGGTTAACAACGGATTTTTCATCACAGACGCTAAAAGCGAGAAGATCCTGGAACAACGTATTTCAAACACTGAAAGACAATGGTTGCCAACCAAGAATTTTGTATCCAGCAAAATTAAGCTTCAGGTATGACAACGAAATAAAAATCTTTCAGGATAAACAAAAACTAAAAGAATTCGTAGCCAGAAAACCAGCATTGCAAAGTGTCTTGAGCAAAACATTACATGAGGAAGAAATGAAAAACAATAACCAAAACCATCAGTGGGAAGTGCCTCTATAAAGCCAGAGGGCGGGGGAAAGCTAAGCTAGGAGAAACAAACTAAAAGAAGATAAATAATCAAACATGACTGGAAGTACAAACCATACATCAATAGTAACTCTAAACGTTAATGGCTTAAACTCTCCAATAAAGCGACATAGGCTGGTAACATGGATTAAAAAAACAAACCCAACAATATGCTGCCTCCAGGAGACGCATCTGATTGGAAAAGACATACACAGGCTGAAGGTGAAAGGTTGGGAAAAAATATACCACGCACACGGACCTCGCAAGCAGGCAGGTGTGGCCATCCTCATATCGAATAAAATCGACTTCAAGACTAAATTAATCAAAAGGGATAAGGAAGGGCATTATATACTGTTAAAAGGAACCATTCACCAACAAGACATAACAATCATCAATATTTATGCACCAAATAATGGGGCTGTGATGTTCATGAAAGAAATTCTCATCAAGTTCAAGAATCAAATAGACCACAATACAATAATTATGGGTGACTTCAACACACCTCTCTCACCATTGGACAGATCTTCCAAACAAAAGTTGAATAAAGAAACTATAGAACTCAATATCACAATCAACAACCTAGACTTAACTGACATATATAGAATATATCATCCAACATCAAGTGGCTATACTTTTTTTTCAACAGCACATGGATCCTTCTCAAAAATAGACCATATATTATGTCATAGGGCATCCCTCAGTAAATATACAGGGGTGGAGATAATACCATGCATTTTATCTGATCATAATGCAATGAAAATGGAAATCAATGATAAAAGAAGGAAGGAAAAATCCTACATCACATGGAAAATGAACAATATGTTACTGAATGATCAATGGGTTACAGAAGACATAAAGAAGGAAATTAAAAAATTCTTAGAGATAAATGAAAACACAGACACAACATATCGGAATCTATGGGACACAATGAAAGCAGTTTTAAGAGGGAAATTCATCGCCTGGAGGTCATACCTCAAAAAAAGGAAAAACCAACAAATAAATGAGCTCACACTCCATCTCAAAGCCCTAGAAAAGGAAGAGCAAAACAACAGCAAATGTAGCAGAAGGCAAGAAATAATTAAAATCAGAGCGGAAATCAATGAAATTGAAACAAAAGAAACTATTGAAAAAATTAACAAAACTAAAAGTTGGTTCTTTGAAAAAATAAATAAGATTGACAGACCCCTAGCCATGCTAACGAAGAGAAGAAGAGAGAGAACTCAAATTACTAACATACGGGATGAAAAAGGCAATATTACAACAGACACAACAGAAATACAGAAGACAATTAGAAATTATTTTGAAAACCTATATTCCAATAAAATAGAGGATAGTGAAGACATCGATAAATTCCTTAAGTCATATGATTTGCCTAGACTGAGTCAGGAGGATACCCACAACTTAAACAGACCAATATCAATAGATGAAATAGAAGAAGCAATCAAAAGACTTCCAACCAAGAAAAGCCCAGGACCGGATGGGTATACAGCGGAGTTTTACAAAACCTTTAAAGAAGAATTAATACCAATACTTTTCAAGTTATTTCAGGAAATAGAAAAAGAGGGAGCTCTGCCAAATTCATTCTATGAGGCCAACATCACCCTGATTCCGAAACCAAAGACACCTCAAAGAAAGAAAACTACAGACCAATATCCCTGATGAACTTAGATGCAAAAATCCTCAATAAAATTCTGGCGAATCGGATACAAAGGCACATCAAAAAAATTGTACACCATGATCAAGTAGGATTCATCCCTGGGATGCAAGGATGGTTCAATATACGGAAATCAATAAATGTTATTCACCACATCAATCGACTTAAAGATAAGAACCATATGATCATCTCAATAGATGCAGAAAAAGCTTTCGACAAAGTACAGCATCCCTTTATGTTCAAAACACTAGAAAAACTAGGGATAACAGGATCTTACCTCGACATTGTAAAAGCTATTTATGCCAAGCCTCAGGCTAGCATCATTCTGAATGGAGAAAAATTAGAGGCATTCCCCCTAAAATCTGGAACAAGACAGGGATGCCCTCTATCACCACTTCTATTCAATATAGTTCTCGAAACACTGGCCAGAGCAATTAGACAGACGAAAGAAATTAAAGGCATAAAAATAGGAAAAGAAGAACTTAAATTATCACTTTTTGCGGACGACATGATTCTATACCTAGAAGAACCAAAAGAGTCCACAAAAAAACTACTAGAACTAATAAATGAATTCAGCAAAGTAGCAGGATATAAAATTAACACGCATAAATCAAAGGCATTTCTGTATATCAGCGACAAAACTTCTGAAATGGAAATGAGGAAAAACACTCCATTCACAATATCCTCAAAGAAAATAAAATACTTGGGAATCAACTTAACAAAAGAGGTGAAAGATCTATACAATGAAAACTACAAAACCCTAAAGAGAGAAGTAGAAGAAGATCTTAGAAGATGGAAAAATATACCCTGTTCATGGACAGGCAGAACTAACATCATCAAAATGGCGATATTACCAAAAGTTCTCTATAGGTTTAATGCAATCCCAATCAAAATCCCAACGGCATTTCTTGTAGAAATAGATAAAGCAACCAGGAAATTCATATGGAAAAATAAAAGGCCCAGAATAGCAAAAGCAATTCTAAGCAGGAAGTGTGAATCAGGCGGTATAGCGATACCAGATTTCAAACTATATTACAGAGCAATAGTAACAAAGACAGCATGGTACTGGTACCAAAACAGACGGGTGGACCAATGGTACAGAATAGAGGACACAGAGACTAATCCACAAAGCTACAACTATCTTATATTTGATAAAGGAGCTAAAAGCATGCAATGGAGGAAGGATAGCATCTTCAACAAATGGTGCTGGGAAAACTGGAAATCCATTTGCAACAAAATGAATCTGAATCTCCTCCTCTCGCTATGCACAAAAGTTAACTCAAAGTGGATCAAGGAACTAGATATCAAAACAGAGACTCTGCGCCTGATAGAGGAAAAAGTTGGCTCCGATCTACATATTGTGGGGTCGGGTTCCAAATTCCTTAACAGGACACCTATAGCACAAGAGTTAATAACAAGAATCAACAAATGGGACTTACTTAAACTGAAAAGTTTCTTCTCAGCAAGAGAAACAATAAGAGAGGTAAATAGGGAGCCTACATCATGGGAACAAATTTTTACTCCTCACACTTCAGATAGAGCCCTAATATCCAGAGTATACAAAGAACTCAAAAAATTAAACAATAAGAAAACAAATAACCCAATCAACAAATGGGCCAAAGACCTAAATAGACACTTCTCAGAGGAGGACATACAATCAATCAACAAATATATGAAAAAATGTTCACCTTCTCTAGCAGTTAGAGAAATGCAAATCAAAACCACCCTAAGATACCATCTCACTCCAGTAAGATTGGCAGCCATTACGAACTCAAACAACAACAAGTGCTGGCGAGGATGTGGGGAAAAGGGTACTCTTGTACATTGCTGGTGGGACTGCAAACTAGTGCAGCCAATTTGGAAAGCAGTATGGAGATTCCTGGGAAAGCTGGGAATGGAACCACCATTTGACCCAGCTATTGCCCTTCTCGGACTATTCCCTGAAGACCTTAAAAGAGCTTATTACAGGGATACTGCCACATCGATGTTCATAGCGGCACAATTCACAATTGCTAGACTGTGGAACCAACCCAGATGCCCTTCAATAGATGAATGGATAAAAAAAATGTGGCATTTATACACCATGGAATATTACGCAGCACTAAAAAATGACAAAATCATGGATTTTGCAGGGAAATGGATGGCACTAGAGCAGATTATACTTAGTGAAGCTAGCCAATCCCTAAAAGACAAATACCAAATGTCTTCTTTGATATAATGAGAATAACCAGGATCAGAGCAGGGAGGAAGAGCAGGAAGGAAAGATCAACATTAAACAGATACAATAGGTGGGAGGGAAAGGGAGAGAAAAGAGAAATTGCATGGTAATGGAGGGAGATGCTCATTGTTATACTAAAGCACTCTTAAGAGGTTTCGAGGGGAATGGGTAAATAAACAAGGAGAGAAGTGAAATACAGTAGATGGGGTAGAGAGACAAGATGGGAGGGGAGGGGGGGATAGTAGAGGATAGGAAAGGAAGCAGAATACAACAGATACTAATAGGGCATTATGTAAAAATGTGGATATGTAACAGATGTGATTCTGCAATCTGTATTTGGGGTAAAAATGGGAGTTCATAACCAATTTGAATCTAATGTATGAAACATGATATGTCAATAGCTTTGTAATGTTTTGAACAACCAATAAAAAAAAAAAAAAAATGTAGACATCTCTGTGAAGCCCAGCTCAAGGCCAGAGGCCTTGTTTGCACATTTCTACAAAGTACTATACTGGATATGTTTGTGAAAAATGAGTAAGGGGGTGTCCAGCATCTGGAGTGTTGGTATCTTCTCGGCCAGTGGCCAAGTAAGGGTGACATGAAAATAGGAAGTTTATCTACATTGAACTCTTTTGCAGAGACTCTTTTGCTGACATTCCTAAAATCAGCCATGGTGAAGATTTCTGGAGAGGCCCAGTTAAGACTTTTCAGTGGAGAAAGGGGGTGCCACTTCAACGGAGCTCTGGGGTGCACCATGTGCCATCCTAAGGGCTTAACAGGACTGCGCCAGGGACTGTGCCCTTTAAGGTCACTCCGATCTTGTCAGGGTGGGGCCTGGCTGGCTGCATATTGTGGGGGGACACAGAGGCTTAGAATATTTAAATCACTCTTCCACAGCCATGCAGGTGCTGACAGCGAAAGCAGAGTTGAATTGGAAGTCATAGGTTCATCAGGCCCCCATGTGGCTTCTCCAGAGTCTTAGGGACACACAGAATGTGCTTTCTCTGCAGTGAAATGTATTCAGCATGGGTTCAGAAACAGAGTTCGAGTGTCACTTTTCTGCCTAGACTCAGGTCTCAGGGCTGCCATCCAGTCATTGTGAACTTGGACATGTGGTTAGCCTCTGTGCCTCAGTTACCTGTCTGTAAAATGGGGACGTCACTAACATCAGCCTCACACATTCACGGTGAAGATTCATGAGATAGCAAAGGAGCACTCTTGGAACAGTGTTCCTAGCCCATCTTACCGTGTTAGCCCGCGTCCATTGATTACCTATGCTTGTGTGTCCCTCGGCTCTTCATCACTCTGACCAAAATGCCCACAAGAACAGCCTAGAGGAGGAAAAGCTTATTTTGGCTCAGTTAAGGGTTCAGTCATGGTGGGCTCCCTCCATGGTCCCGGGCCCAGGTGAGGCAGAAGGTCATGGTGGGAGAGCATGGCAGAGGAAGGTGCCCCACTCAGGAGGGCCAGCCATAGAGGGAGAGAGAGGGGAGAGGTTTCAGGGGAACACCTCCTCTAGCTCCCCTGCCTGCCTCCAGTGACTACCAGTGAGCCAGGGTGGCCTGAGCTGGTCATGGCTCCCTCAGCCCAGCCGCTCCTCCCTGACCATCCTGTGTCAACCCGGGAGCTTTGATGGACACTGAACCATAGGAGCAAGCTGGATGCTGGGTTCCCACACGTAGGCCAAGGAGTGGGACTGGGCATTACAGTCAGTAAGAGAAAAGCCTCAACATTGACATCCCAACCTGAAATGCAGCTGGCAGGAAACAAGTCGGAAAGAGGACATTTTGGCCAGACTTAGAAGGCGCCTATGCTTACTCAGGGGTGGGCACTTCCTGCGGTGTAGAAAACTAGCAGCTAAGTATTTTAAAAACAGGGTGGCACAATCACTGAGGCCTTGCTCACTTCTGTCTAATCTCATTGGATCAGAGGTGAATGCAAGGAAAGAGCCAAGAGGTATGCGGTCCTTATAAAATTGCTTTTTTTTTGCATCAGATTTTTAAAAAAATTCTGTTTGCAAGCTGATGGTAGATTTTATATAACATAAAAATATTCTCTCTACTAAAAAAGGATTTTAAATCATTTTCTATCCTGAGCCCATATGCATCTTGCTCAGGTGGTGCCCTCACATGTGAAGCAAGCTTTCTACGTGGCAACAGAGCCTGCTGCTGGGCCAATGACTCCACATGGCAGTGCGTCCTCCCAGCCGGTCCTCTTCGCCTGTGGCCAGAGAAGGTCTGAGCTGGGGCCTGCTCTCCAGGGGAGGAAGCATGTTGAGCTAAAGCTGGGGTTGGCTGGTTTTTACACCAGAAACCCAAACCACCCACCACTTCTAATACACCCATCTGGTAAAGTGACTACCCTGAACAGGTGGGTGTTCTTGGCTCTGTGCAACCTGTTCAAACACACAGAACAAAGGAAATGGAAAAATACAGGGGAGTAAAGAAGGAGCCAAGAGCCAGGCAGGTGATGTCCACCAGTGTGGACCGTGAAGGGAGAGTCCCTGCATCAGTGACGTGCCTGAAAAATCACAGCTCATCTGCAAGAGGGCAAGGAGCAATGACGACCAAGGGGCCACAGGGGAAGATCATGGTTGTATTTTATTTTCTTCATGTTTCCTGGCCTGCACCACTCTGGACGCCCTGGCTGCACAGGTCTTGCTGTCTGTCACCTTGCTTTCTCCAAGCTGGTGCCCACTATTCTGTGTCTGCTTTGGACTGCCACATTAAGGAAACTGTGCATGTGTGCTGAACGGGAGGCCAGCAGCCAAAAGCAGTGGGTGTGCGCTCCTAACTCCAGGGAAGTCAGTGTTTAACCCAGACATTTAAGATTTTTGTTTTCATTCAAAATTTACAGCAGACTTTTACACAGATAAATGATCACCCTGAAAGACACCCTAGGACACTGACCCATTACTCATGATTATTGTTCAAGTGCCTTTTTCACATTGAAGGTCTACTTGTGCCTGCCAAGAAACTATTTTAAAAGAACTTTGCTTAATTAATTACATTCATGTTTGTGTATTTAGGAACTTGTGCAGAATATTTAAATTATAAATAAAAATAAAATGGAAAATAGCTGACAGAAAAATATGTATAATTGACTTCCTTAAATTTCAATAAACTGAAATGACAAATTTAGATAGGACAAAGATTATTTTATAGGTCATTTTTACAGTCATTTCATTTTTAATTGGATCTTTCAGTTATACATGACAAGAGAATTCATCTTGACATACTTATAACAGCATGGAAATGATTTATTCTAATTCAGTCCCCAGTATTTCCCCTTCCCTCCATTCCTCCCACCCCAATCCCTTCCCTTTACTCTACTGATCTTTCTGCTATGATTAAGTTTTTTTAAAAAAATTTTGGAGTGTGGCATGTACAATAAAACCCTATTTTTGTTTAAAAAATATTATAATAACTATTATCTCTAGGTGGTGAAATTATAGGTGATTTTTGTTTCATTTTTGTTTATTATGTAATTTTTACATAATTTTTACATAATAAGTTTTTATTTGGAAGACTAAAAAGAAGACATTCTTCCCTGGGTGCCCCCCACAGAGGAGGGGGTGACCTCCTACTTGGCATCAAGGGCATTCTCAGATCCTAAGAATGTAGACATTGGGCCTGGGGTTCACCCTCCAACATCAGGCTCATCCATCAAGGTAGAGTGCAGCTAGCGGGAAGCAGATGCTGGCTCAGGCTCCAGAGACGGTCAGGAGCCAGGCATCGCTGCCCAGTGCTGGTCGCGCTGTCCAGGGCTTCCAGCAGTTCCTGGCCCAGGATTCTGAGAGCCGGAGGGTGCTATTGTGGCAATGAGTCCCTGTGCTGAGGCTGACTGACGCTCCTCCTCCCAGAACAGCAGGGCCATTGTGGGAGATTAGCCGGTCAGTGGTCAGAGCCAGCGGCCCTGAGGCCAGGCTGCACAGCCAGGGAAAAAACTGACAGCTCTGGCTCACGTTGTTTATGTTAAACAGAACCACAAAAATCCTGGAACACAAAACAAACACACACAAGGAAAATCTAAATAGAATGTAATGGAAATAATATTTGTAGATCCGCATAATGTTGTTCCTTTAGTTCCCACAGCAATCCTATGAGACGGTGTGGCTGAAGCTGTTGAATCTCCCAAATTCATGTGTTTCCCAGAATCTCCTTGTCTCCCCCGTTGTAGAACGGCCTCCAACAGTGGGGTGTTATCATGCGTTACACATCCCCTTCCAGTCTGGCTGGGCAATGTCCCCCAGTCCACTCTACACAGTGAAAGCATAGGGCTCCAACCTGCTGCTAGACAAAAGGAGTCAGATGTCCAGACACAGATGCTCAGGTAGGTCACCCACCTGCACCCACCTTACAAGAAAAAAATCAGGGCTGGTTTCCCATCCAGTGTGCACAAAGCCGCACATCTCCCTTCAGTCCTCACCAGAACAGCAAGGTGGACAGGCTCAACATCAGTAGCTCTGCATGGGTCTCTCAGGGAGGCGGGCCACAGAGCAAATCTTAACCCCCGCCCTCCCGAAAGGGAGAGACCAACAGGTCAATGAGAGAATCGTGGACTTCTGGGTCAGAAGTCCAGAAGCCAAAACCTCGAAGGCCCTGGTGCTGCACAGGGAGGTATGGCAGCTTACGGATCACAGGGTTCAGTGTGGACATGTGGGGAGGCAAAAGCTCAGAGCACAGGAGGCCCCCTCCCTCTGCGAGTTTTATTTCCTGGAACTCTACCAGGTCTCACTCACGTTGAATATCAGGTGAAAGTCTCTTCAGGTCCACGGGAGGGAAAAGTACCACCTTGAAATATACCAAGGCATTCTGTCCTCACGACCAGGTCGTCCTCGGGAGACTCTGCTTGTCTAACCTGCTGGGGTTGATCAGAGCCTAACTGATCTTGGGAAGGAAACGCCCACTTCCCCCACTCTGCCATCTGTCCCACCCAGGATTCCAGTCCAGGTGACAGGCTCACTGTCACAGGTCTGCAGAGGACCTCCCACTGCCCGTTCCTTCCCAGCACATGCTACTGGCCTGCTTGTCACAAAGTCCTTTTACCTAGTACATCACATCTGGCCACCAAGAAAAAGTCATTAGAAACACCAAATGTCAAAAAGTAAGATCTGGGGAGACAGAGCAAGAGTCAACCAGACTCGGATAAGGCAGGAGGTTGGAGTTAACAGGCTGGGAGCTTAAAAATATTTGATTAAGATGCTAAGGGATCTAACGGAAAAAAATAGGCAATGAATAGATAAGAGCAGACAGGTAACGTAAGAAGAGATTTGGAAGATAGGAAAATAAAAAGAAAAAAATATTAGAAAGCTGGGCAATGGTGACAAGTACCTTAGGACCAGCTACCAGGAGGCTGAGGCAAGAAGACCACTTGAGCCCAGGATTTCAAGGCTAGGCTATGTAAGATCTGGTCTCAAAACAACAGAACAAACCAAAAAATGCTAGAGATCAAAAACACTGAAATGAAGAGTGCCTTTGATCAGCTCATACTAGGGTAGGCATGCCTAAGAAAGGAATCTCTGAACTAGAGGATTTATCAACAGAAACTTTCAAAGCTGAAAAAGTGAAAAGACAGAGCAGAATAATCATATTAGTTATGAAGTGTCCCCCAAAAGCTCATGTGTGAGACAAGGCAAGAGGTTTAGAGATGGATTTACTAGGTCAAGAGAGCCTGAACCGAATCAGCAAGTCAGCCCCCGATAGGGTTAACTGGGTGGTGACGGCAGGCAGGTGGCGTGTGGCTGGAGAAGCTGGGTTATGGGGGGCATGCCTTTGGGGTGTGTGTTTTGTCAGTGGTATGGGGGACTCTGTCTCTCTGCATCCTGGTGCTATGTTCTGAGCCACTTTCCTCCCCACACTCTTCCACCAAGATGCTCTATCTAGCTCGCCCCAGGCCCAGGCAATGGAGGCAGCCATCTGTGAGACCTCTGAAACTGTGAGCCCCAAATAAACTTCTCCTCCTCTAACTGTTCTCATCAGTTCTTTTGGTCACAGCGATGAAAATGCTGACTAAAAAAAGACCTGTTGGAATATAAACGATCTAAATGCACAAAGTGGGAATTCAGAAGAAGGAAAAGAGAGGGAAGAGAACAGAATACTTCAACCAAAAGTGACTGAGATTCCCCAGAACAAAACCAATGTCCAGGAAGTTCAGGGAACTCCAAGTAGGACAAATGAAAACAGAAACAAAACCCCCCGCTGTTTAGTCAGCCTGGAGGCGCTGAGACCAAAACACCGGAGAGGGTCACTCTGAGAGGAGGGAAGGTTTATTTTGGTTCACAGTTTGGAGGTTCAGCTCCTGGCTGGCCACCTCCTCTGCCCCACCTTGCCTGCCTGCAGTGAAACTAAGAAGGACGGCGGGTCCAGCTCCCATAGTTCAGCCTTCCTCCGGGAACACGGAGTTGGGGCACCTCATATCCAAACCACAGCAACAGACTGTTCCCAATATCAGAGATGAAAATATCCTGAAAGAAACAAGAGAAAAAAAAAGAAACCTTACCTATGGTAAATGAGAGGTAAGAATTACATACGTCTTCTCAGAAACTGTCAGCAGGCGGAGTGGAATGAATTATTTATTCAGAGAAAAAAAAATCTTGAAATTTGAACCCTCTGAAATTCTCCAAGAGTGAAGGGAAGAAAAAGACTCTCAAAGGCGAACCCAAACTTGAGGGAATTTGTTGTTAGTAGATGTAGACATGCTTTGCAAGAAATGTGAAGAACATTCTTCAGAAAGAAGAAAAATAAAAATGATGAGAAACTGGGATATACATTTAAAAAGAAGTGTATTAGGGAAGGAATAGGTGAGGATAAAAGCAAAACCTTCATTTTTCTTATTCTAGCAGTTTGTTCAAATAATAATTGAAACCAAGTACACACACATCTGCTTACATGTAAGCTTACCTGTTTCACTTACATGTTTTGTTATTATCAGGTACGTGCATTGCCCATAAAGCAGAATAATGTCATTTGAAAGTGAACTTGGATTAAGTCGTTACCCATTACAAACTCTAGAGCAACTAGAAACTTTCAAAATACTTGTAACTGATAAAACTAGTAAAGCAGAGAAAATGCTCAGTTAAACCACAAATGGCAGAAAAAATGTGGAAGACAAAAATATAAACAAAGAACAAGGGCAGCAAATAGGAAATAATAAGTACATTTAATATTCTATCAATAAACACTCTGAATATCAGAGGCCTAAATGCACCGTCCCAGTCCATTTGGGCTGTATGGCAAGTTACTAAACTTTGGGTGGCTTATAAACAACAGAAATTTATTTCTCCCAGTTCTAAGACCTAGAGGCTAAGGTTAGCGCTCCAGCATGGGTGGGTCTTGGTGAGGATCCCTTCCAGGTTGAAGATGGCCATCTGCCCTGTGTATCCTCCTATGACAGAGAGAGGGGGAGGGAAGGAGGCAATCATACACACACACACACACACACACACACACACACACCTCTGGGGTCTCTTCTGTAAGCTCCCTCATCTCATTCATGAGGACTCCACCCTGGTACTCTTGTCTCAGGATTCACCTCCTAATATTATCACCATGAGGGGTGGATTGTAACATGTGGAAGGGGCGGGGCACAACATAGACCACTAGATGCCAGACTGTCAGGGCCAGTCAGAGAACAAGCCCTAACTGTATGTTATCTACGAGAAATTTACTTTAAGTATAAAATCCCATGTTGATTACAAGCCAGTAGTGAAGGAAGGAACACCACGCTGACACTGAGAGGAGAGAGCAGGGGTGGGACAGACAGAGGACTGTGAGAAGAGGGAGGGACAGGCATTGCACATGACAAAGGGGTCAAGTCTCGAGAAGGCAGCCATCCCTCAAGCACCCAGCCCCAGGTGCCAAGGTACCCGAGGAGAGCCAGGAAACTGTGAGGAAGGGGTCTGAGAAATGGTGGAGGCCAATGCACCAAGAAACTCCTTCTGCCTAACAGCAGTCGCACTGGCAGAGTGTGCCTGCTGTGACATCTGAGACACTGGCAGAGTCTGTCTGCTTTGATGTCTGGGGACTCTAGAGTCCATTGAAATCTTACAGCTTCCAGGGCAAGTGTCATAGTTTGCATCTGGAATGTTCCCTCAAAGACCTGGTCCCCTGTGCAGTGTTCAGAGATGGGCTCTGGAGGTGAACCCATCACGATGGCTCTGATTTCACCTATGGATTAATCCACTGATGGATAACGATTGAGTGGACCATCGGGAAGCCATGGGAACTGCAGGAGATAGGCTCAGCTGGAGGAAGTGGGATCCTGGGGGCATGACCTGGAGTACATCTTGGCCCCAGCCCTGTCCCCCAGTCTCTGTCTCTCTTGCTTTCTGCCTTCTGGCCACCATGAGGGGAGCAGTGTGCTCCACCCCATGCTCAGGCTCACCTCAGGTCCAAAGTGATGGTCCCCAAGCTCAGCAGGATAAAGAAGAACAGAGACACAATCATACCATAGATGCCAAGAGCATTGGATAAAAAGCAACCTCTCCAATCACAGTGAGAACACTCAGTAAACTAGGTATGGATGAGCACTTGCTTAGCTGGATAAAGAATATCTATAAAAACCCACACAGAAAGACACAGTTTCTACTGAGATCAGGAACAAGGCTGTGATGTTCCCTCACAGAGGTGAGGGCTTTTCAACATCATGCTGGAAGTTCCATCTAATGCATTAAAGAAAGGAAAAAAATGTATTAAGATTGGGAAAGAAGTAATAAAACTGTCTTTTTGACATATTAGGTGACTAATTATGGAGAAAATCTGAAAGGTCCACCAAAAAAAATGTCTCAACTAGAAAGTGATTATAGCAGTTTTGCAGAATACAAAGTTAAGGCTAAGAGACAAAAGTTGATCACTGTTCCATAAACCAGTAATGAATAAGTGAATTTTTGCAACTGAAAACACATTGCCACTTACAATAGTGCCCCTAAAAATGAAATCTTTAGCTATAAATCTAACAAAATATGGGTAAGATGTTTAGGAGGAAAATCACAAACCCTGATGAAAGAACTCAAGGAAGAGATAAATAAAAGAAGAAGTATTCTCTGTTCATAGCTAGGAAAACTCAATATTGTTAAGATGTCAGCATTAGTTCTTCCCAAGATGATTTATACACAATCAAAATCAAAATTCTTATTTTGTGGATATTGACAGATTGATTCTAAGGTTTGTATGGAGAAACAGAGACCCCATTTAGTCAATTCATCATCAAAGGAAAGGAGCAAAGTCAGAAGATGGGGGCACCTGATGTCAGTACTTACTAGAGCTGGCAAAGGTCTCCCCCCTTCGGCAGGCTCTCTGCACTTTTTCCTTTGGCTATGCAAAAGCTCTTTCATTTGATGTCACCCCATTTGTCAATTCTGGCTCTTGGAGTTCTATTGAGGATATATCAGCTGTCCGAGTTCTGTTCAGGACATCACTGCCTACAGCACTCCCTGGAATGGTCTCCCCTTGTTTTCCTCTAATAGTTTCAAAGTTTCAGGTATCACATTAAGGTCTTTGATCCACTTTGAGTTGAGTTTGTACAGGGTGAGAGAGTTTCAGTCTTCTACAGGTGGGGATATAGTTTGCCCAGCACCATTTGCTAAAGAGGCTGTCTTCTCCAATAAGTGTTTTTAGCTCCTTTGCCAAGAGTCAGATACCAGTAGATGTGTGGGTTTATTCCTGGGTCCTCTCTTCTATTCCATTGGTTTATGTATCTTTTTTTTTTTTGCCAATGCCACGTTGTTTTCACTACAGTGGCTCTGTAATATATTTTTTAGGTATTGTGATGCCTCCAGCATTGGTCATTCTGCTCAGGATTGCTTTGGCTATTTGAGTATTTTATGCTTCCATATGAGTTGTAGGATTTTGAGGAATGCCATTGGTGGGAAGTGCATGGAATTTGTAGATCACTTTCAGTAGTATGGCCATTTTATAATATTAATTCCCCAACTCATGAACACAGTAGGTCTTTTCAATTTCTAGTGTCTTCTTCAGACAGAGGATTAATATTAATAAAGAACTCAAAAAGTTCAACACCAAAAGAATATGTAATCCAAACAATAAATGTGCAAATGAACTGAATAGATACTTCTCAAAACAAGTCAAATGTAGTCCATAAATACATGAAAAAAGCACTCAATACTTTTAGCCATCAGGGAAAGGCAAATCAAAACTACATTGAGAATGGCTATTTGCAAGAATACAAAAATAACAAATTCTTGGGGTAAAGGAATCCTTAGACACTGTTGGTGGGGATGTGTATTAATTAGTATAGCCACCTTGGAAAAGACTATAAATAACTAAAAACAGAATTGGCATATTAAACAGACGTACCTCTCCTGGGCATATAACCAAAGGAATCAAAGTCAGCATACACCTGCTACTCATGTTTATTGTGGCACTACCACAGTAGCTGAGGTATGGAATCAGCCAACATGCCCATTGACAGACAAATAAAGAAATGTGGAATGTATACACAATGGAGTATTATTCAGCCATTAATAAGATTAAATTGTATAATTTGCAGAAAAAATGGATGGAATTGGAGATCATCATGTTAGTCAAGATAAGCCAGACTCAGAAGAAAAAGTGTCCCCAACAAATGGGACTGGAACAACTGCACATCCCCCCGCAAAAGGAAAGATGTAGCTGGCTGGACACAGAACAAACAAAAACACACACCTTTTAAAGAAACTAACTCTGCATGAATCAGGGACGCAAATATGAAATGCAAAATATGGACCCCCCTAGGAGACAACATAGGTGGAGGTTTAGACCAATTTGGGTTTGGTGATGACTTCTTATTTGCATCACTGGGACCCACAAAGTAGGAATTTGATAAACTGAATAACCCTAAAATCAAAGGCTTCTAAATGTTCTAAGAGATGGATATGTTTACCATGACTTAGATATCATACAATGTGTACACAGAGTGGAGCATCACAGGGTACTCCATAAATGTGTACAAGGTTTATGTTTTTACATATCAGTTACAAATGGATGTAATTTAAAAATCTACAAGTCTGGTGACGCTGGAGGACAAAAGAATAGTCTCCCAAGACGTCCATTTCTAATCCCCAGAAGGTGTAAATATTTTAGGACAAACTAAATACATAAAATTTAAAACTTGTGCTCTGCAAAAGACACTGTCAAGGGAATAAAAATATAAGCCACAGACTGGGAGAAACCATTTGCAAAGGACATACCAGATATAGGACTGTTATCTGAAATGTATAAAGAACTGTAAAAATTCCACATAAGAATTCAACCACCCAGTTAAAACAGGGACTCAGCCCTTAACAGACACCCATCAAAGCAGATACTCATATGCCAAGTAAGCATATCAAAAGATCCCCTGGGTCATGCAGCATCTTGCAAATGCAAGTTCAAATGATGAGGTATTACTACACGCCTATCCAAATGGCTGAAATCCAGAACACTGACATCACCAAAGGCTGGCAAGGACAGTGAGCAACAGGAACCCCCATGCATTGCTGGTGTGAATGCAAGATGGGCCATCCACCTTGGGAGACTGTTGGCAGAGTTTTATGAAATTAAACATTCACCTAACATATGATCCAGCCATCACACTTCCTGATATTTACTCAAAGGAGCTGAAAACTTACGTCCACACAAAAAACTGCACATAGATGTTTATAGCAGCTTTTTTTCATAATTGCCAGGACTTGGAAGCAAACACAATGTCTTTCAGCACATGAGGAATAAACAGCAGAACATGTAGATGATAGAACATTATTCAGTGCTAAACAGATACGCGCCATCACATCACAAAAGACATGAGGAGCCTTGAGCACATATTACCAAGTGAAAAGCCAAACGGAAAGGGCATGATTTCAACTTCCCAGCCTCCTAGAACAGCAGAACTGTGGAGGAATGAAAAGATCAGCCGCTGGGTGGGTAAGGAAGAGGAGGAGAGGAACAGGTAGAACACAGCCAGCCTTTGGGCAGTGGGTGCCCTCTAGACAATATGGTAGTGGTGGATACAGCCATTGTGTATCTGTAAAAATATCTGCTAGAACATACAATGGCAGTAACTGTGGACACTGGGCAGTCATGAGGCTCATCAGTTGTGACAGATCTGTCACTGATGGAGCATGTCGATGAGGGACATGGCTGTGCATCTGTAGGGCAGGGGCACAAGGAAAATCCCTGCATCTTCTCCTCAATTTTGCTATGAGCCTAAAACTGTATTAAAAACAGTCTATTAAGAGAGGAAAAGAAAAGGGGGTGCTTTTCTGTGTTGAGCCGTGGAAACTTTATGGTTTGTTCCAACAGCATGGCCTGCCCCACCTTAACTAGTACAGGTTCATAGTATTATTAGCCTATTTTACAGATGAAGCAAATAAGAGATGAGCAACTTTTCTAAAATTTCAGAGCTACACAGGTAGAACTGGGCCTAAACTAATCCCTGATGTGCCCTAGTCCACCAAGGCACAGCCTCACATAAAGGAGCATCTTCATTTCCTGGGATCTCCCGTGGGAATACTTGCAACATACCCTGATTTTCAGAGTAATTATCAACGTATCCAGGAGCTGACGAAGTCCATCTATGCTAGAGCTTGAGGTACATGACAATCATTTCCTGGGAGGTGATGGTTAAAAACCTCAGTTCCAGAACCACATTCTCATAGATACTGAAAATCCACATTTTAAACCCATACTAAGGAATAAACTTGTTCCCACAAGTCCTG
>NW_027522985.1:0-66444 GCF_052094955.1 Ictidomys tridecemlineatus
GCCACAGCCGGATGGATTCTTACCTCAGACCTGTAAGAAACCTGTATAAGCAGTTAATTTATGAAATGCAAATGCCCAAATCATTACCCAGCTCAAATTCCTTTTGCAAAACCATTAAATCTAAATTCATATGACATAATTCACTGATTCAAAAATTAATCGTATACTAATTGGTTTGAATGCAGAATCTCCCCTCTAAATGAACAGTTGATCCGGGGGCTGTGTGATGACCTTCTTGACACTGGGCCCTTCTCTCAAGCACCTTAGTTCACGTGCTTCCATTCCAACATCCAAAGCCCACTTGATGAGCGCACAGGGACACGCACAGTCTTATACCTTGGAGGCAGGGAGACGAAAGACACAGGGACTTCAAGAAATGCAACTGATTTTCACTTTTCTAAACTAATCATTTAATAGTTACTTTTGTTGCATTCAGTTTTCAAATTATTAAGAATTTATTAATTTACTGTTTTTGAGGAAATTAACTTGGTGTCTGTTAAATAGATCACAAGCTTGAAGACTCTTTCAGGAGACAGGAGATATTGTAAACTTTGGGTCTCCTGAGTTTGGTGAGGGCTAGAAATGACCTGGTAAAGGTGTGGGCTCCTCTGACCTACAAATCCCAGTGAGGCAGGCAGCGCTGGGTTCCCACCCCAATCTGTGCTTGAGAGTGTGGACAGCAAGAGGCGCTCTGCCCTGGAGAGATGGCAGGAGGCGCGGGGCGGCACAGCCCCTGCCAGCCCCAGAGCCCCCAGCCTCCCCCTACGAGCTCTTGCTGACCACATGAGGCCACCTGCAGGCCTCGGTCCCTCGAATGCCACACAAGAGGGCTTTGTTATGGCCGATATCATTCATGTGGCACATCCAGGAATTCAGACCTTGCAAGGAGTGCAACATGGATTGGCTTGTCTAGAAAGAGGGGAGGACTGGGTGGCAAGAGGCACTGGGGGACATCTTTCCAGAGAGCTAGGCCTGCAGAGGCAGAGATGTTCTCCAGGGACTGTAGACATCACCACAACATTGCCCTGGCCTCTGAGTTCCCCTTCAGTAGCTCTGAAAATGCCCCAGCACTCAGGGCCTTGGGCAGCCTGTCCATCCCGTGAGCTGTCTTCATATTCCTCAAACTGCATGCCAATACATCCCCAGGGACCGGGAGGTGTGGATTCATTTCAAGGCCTGAGGCTCCATTCTGTCTCTCTGGTTATATTTGTGGCCCAGGAAACATTTTATAGCTCAAGGAATCATAAAGCTTCAAGGCACTTGGGAAATCCCTCATTTCCCAAAGATCTCAGACACTGGCCCAAGTGCACAGCCAGTGAGGGCCTGTGAGGACCAGGGCTGGGGTGCCTCCCCTGGGGCAGCTTCTGCCTGATACTGCCCATAGACTGCACACAGCTCCACAGTCAAAACAGGAGCATCCTCTGCCTTTGCATTGTTAAAAGGTAGTGTAAAGAAGAGGCCTCCAGGACTCAGAAGCCATTAATGCCTCCAATAGGCGCACATCCAGGACTATTAGACGTGTACTGGGACGGCACAGTGTCTGATGCAGTTCCTGTGCTTGCCTTTGGGCAAACAAGCTGCTTAATGTCCCCGAATCTCCAACAGGCATCCTACATTGTCCCACAGGGAGCAATGCGCTGATTTTCAGCTTTGCAATGAATTCCTCCAAATATGGCTTAGTGTCAAAGAAAATTCCTACTTTTTTTTTTTTGAGAGAGACACATGATACTATAAGAATTCAGAAACAAAAGAATCCCTGCACACGGCCTGCCATTGGTCTGTTTGGCAGAATTGTGGCATGATTCTTTCCTGTGCTCTTAACTGATGTACACCTGGGGGGAATGGACAGGGACTGGCTCCCTTGCGGGAGCCCAGCGTGCTCCCAATCATGCCTTGTCCTCCTCATCCACAGGAGGCCTGTGGGCACCACATGGGGCCTCAGAGGGTCTGACATTTTCCAAATACACACCTGCATGGAAACCCTGTTGCTGATTCATGGCTCGGTTGCACTTCTATCATGGTGGGCTCATCTGGGGTGGAACACAGAGTGCTGTCTGACAGCTGTGTGTTTGACCCAGCAGTTATCACCATGTAAAAGGCGTCAGCTGGAGAGGGCCGTGACACTCGGGAAGAGGGGCTATCTCAACACAAAACACCCACCAAAGGCTGGGAAGCTTCCTGGGCGACCGCTCAAGAGGTGCCACTCAGCATCTCCGCCTGGAACCCTGTGCCTCTGCCCACAGAGCATTTCCTCATGACCTCCAGAAACAGGGTCTGAACACACAGATGTGTTGCTAGTGATGAGAATCTTATAAAGTAATTACAGATTCAGGCAGAACAGGATACACCCAATGAACAGATATGATGCTCTCACTTGAAAATGATGAATGGTTAATATTTTAAAGGGACAGAATAATTTGCTCGTGGTGTGGTCCCTAGTGAAACTGAATAATATGTATTTGATAATGCCTTTTACAATTTGCCTTGACTACAATAAGCGTGTTTTGACAGCTAAAGCTAACCTAGACTAGAAGCCAGTTCTTTGGGTGAATTATAGTCTTAGATTGGCTCATGACTCTCCACCATTGATTTCAAAAGTTTTCTTTTTTTCCAGAGTGGTCCAGGGCTCAATTTCCAGATTCCCTGTTGGCCACTGGTAAGAATCAGGCAGGGTGCTCATGGCTGTGGGGAAGCGACCTGATGACACTAGGCATTTGGTTGTGCTTTACGCGGCTCCAGAGAAGGCATGGAGTGAAGGGCTGCAGCGAGAGCCTTCCACACCCAAGAAACAGACACACGGAGGAGGAAACTACCCCCTGGCCAGGGCAGATCAACCCTAGGCAGTCTGACTTTCGCTTGGTGCCCACTCTCCCAGGCTGCTGGAACCATATCACAGTGCAGAAAGAGAGAAGTTTTTCCTTCAGCAGTGGGGTTTTTTAGAAAAATCAGAGTTCTACACTTGGAGCCAGATGTGATGGAGTGAATGTTTGAAAAATGTGCAGCGTGCTTAAGAGACTTCCTCAACGGCACCGACTTCATCCATCACATGGTTTGTTGGGCAACAATCGGTCCAGATACATCAGGTGCTACAAATACTGTCATAAAATTAGTTAATTCAGGTGTCCTGGGCACCCACTTCTCGGCGTCCTTTGCTGGGCGGTTTTGATGGCTTTTCTCCACGCTGTGATGATTTGCTGCTGCACTGTGATGTTTATGGGCTCCATAAAGGGAAGGTTCTAAAAATATTATAGGCACTGAGAAAGGAAATATCACCTTTTCTTCAGGAGAAGGAACAAAACAGACCAAACATTTTTGGAATTTCTTGCCTGCCATGAAGAAGTGATGGTTCCCCATTGACATCCTCAGTTGTTTTATATCCTCCACAAAAGTCTTCAAGAGGTAGAATAAAAATTTCCAGATATAAGACAGACTCTGCTCTGCTCATCCAGGGCCTGCTGCAGCTTGTTGGGAAAGTTTCATGAAGAATCGCTCCTTCAGGACACAGTGTGAGTGTGCCTGCTGGGAATTCACCACTGTCCCTGCACATGTCCCTCCTTTACAGCACCTCTTCATTTTTAAGCTATCCTTTTAAATCCTGAAAAATGATTTAGGAATTGCATAAAAGTGTTGCTTAAACTTCCGTTTGTCCTCGTTGTCCAGACTGTGGAATCTGGGTGGGGATTCGAGGTTGCGGATCCTCACGTGGACATTCCCCAACCCACCAAAGCACAACACTCACCTTTACTTTGGAAAAGGACTTGAAAACTCCCGTGTTAGAACCCACTATAGGAAACAAAGGAACCAACAAGAAAATTCAGAAGGTGATCAGGGCCGGCCTCCGGCTTTGGGTACTTTTAAGGGAGTTTTGAGATTGAACTTCACCCTCCTTTCTCCAGTTAGCTCATCTCCCGATACTGGGGTGTCACGAAGGTCGGCAGGAAAGACCCTCCTCACATCTGGCAAAAGGGTCTCCAGGCTGCAGGGCTCTTCCGCACATCGTCTGCTCTGCTCCAGGACAGCACCCTAAAGCCCTTGGGGCTCTAGTCACTGCTCCAGGTGCCTGGGGCAGGACAAGAGCTGTCCTGGAGCATGCGCACACTTGTCCACTGGGGCTCATCACTGGAGCTGGCACCATCCCGCCCCGCGGCATGTGTCCATGGCCGGACTGTGTGCGCCTGTGGGTGGGGACATGTGGGGGGGCTGTTCCATCCTCTCAATTTTGCTGTGAACCTAAAACCATTCTAAAAATGGTTGATGTTTTAAAAATACTGACTGGAGGAGAGAGGAGGGGAGGGAAGAGCCGCGATGGAGGATGCGGAGGTGAGGGAGCACAGGCTGGACTGCCACAGGGAGCAGAACAGACAGAGCTGGCTCAGCGTGGGGTCCCCGGCCAGGCTGGTGCGAAGCCGGGAGTGGGAGCTGGCCTTGACCAGGGCCAGAGTCCATTCAGAAAGTGAGAAGAAACTCCCTGGGGGCACCTAGAGTGTCTATGTGGAGTGGCCCGCAGGAGGGGTGTGGACGCCAGGAGACCCGAGGCGAGAGCGTGCCCCCAGGCGGTCAGTCACACAGGACTCCTGGACTTTCTACAGCCCCTTCTCAGGGCTGCTGCGACCGTTTAACAACAGAAAATCGTTCTCTCAATTCTGGAAAAGTCCAAAGTTGAGCTGTTTAAAATAAGGGCTGATCCATCCTGGGATTCTGTGGGACTGTCTGTGCCTTTCCGCTAGTGTGCCCTGATGCTGCAGATGTATGAAAGAGTGTGGGCGAGTCATCCCGCGGCCATCTAAGGGACGTGCCTCCGTGTGATAGGGGTCCTCCCACACCCGAAGGTGAGGAGCATCCAGGGGGTGTTTCTGAAGGAGCGGGGCTGGACTGGCTGTGGCAGGTGTGCGAAGAGCGCTCTACTGGTGGCTGTGCAGCGCGGGTGGCCCTGCCTCTCGCCCATCCCCGCGCCCTGCCTCGGCTCCCTTCTTCAGCCAGGTGATGCCTGCAGGAGCCCAGCCGGGCGCAGTGCACCCTCAGAGAGGAGGCAGCCCGCTCGCCTGGACAACTATTCCCAGCTCAGGTTGCAGGGAGGCATCGCTGACTCCCTCCTCAGGACCTGCGGGCGCCATCCAGCCTCACCCCGCCTCCAGGACCTCAGGGCCTCTACTGCCTCCCGCAGAGCCCGCACCTGCCTCGGACTGGGCAGAGCCACCGGTGGACACCCCTGCCCAGGGCCCTTCCCGGTTGTTGCAGCATGTAATCTCCGAGAATGCCCTAATTTCTCTCCTGGCCTAAGCCTGTCATCAGGACTGAGACAGGCTTATCCCTCTGCACAGAGGAGGTTAGCCGATCACGCTGGAGTCAAAGGGGATTATGATGCTTATGATGTAATACACTGAGTCAAATTAAGTGCGTGTGTTTGTACATCAGAGGATCCTGTTGCTGGGCTTCAGTGTCTTCCACTGGGTCTAAAAAATTGCCAATAAAACACAAGTGAACGGAGAAAAACCCTCCAGCAGAGAACAAGAACAAAGTAAGGATTTTTTTTTCCTTGTCTGTTCAACCTAGTAAATGGAATTCTTAGTTCCACGGGTGCCTCTCATTTTTAATATCAAGTGGGGATAGAGCACAGGAGAGCTCTGTTCTGAATGGTCGGTTCTGGCTTCTGTCTAATGGACTCCAGCTCCATCAGGTCTATATATAGCACTCACAGAGAGAGCCTGGGGATGTGGGAACTTCTGGGACCACAGAAATAGCATTTCATCCTAGGCTGCTTCCAACTTCCTCTCTGCTCACAGCCACTTCTGGCTCCGTGCTCTCCCCTGCAGAGGGTGGGCAAGGGAAAATCAGTGCCTTTCTTTGAAGATTCTTTTGAGAATTCCCCAGGAAATGCCAACAGGCAAGAAAGAGAGTCTCCCGAGGTCTTCAGTGGACTCTGCTTGGCACAGATGGAAATAGACAAGATCTCCTCTAGGGCACTTTCCAGTAAATCCCACGTCTGTGCTCTTTCACATGTGAGTAGACAGGTGTGTGCCCAGACGTGCTCCCTGGCCTCCTGATGCTGTCTCCTTATACAGCCTTCAGCGGTGCAGGACAAGTCACTGCTCAGAGAGCCAAGGGCCTCCTGCCTCCTCGCCTCCAGGTGCTCAGTCCATAGAGTCTCCAGGATGACACAGGGAAGCAGAGCAGGAGTTCTCTGCTGCAGTAGATGGCCCTGTTTCATGTGGAAGATGAATTCTTACAAGGAGTGGCAGAAGTTTCCTCTTGCATCTGAAACTGCCTTGGAAATAAATAGAGGTGTTGATTCGGGGGAAAATACGTGAAACAGAAAACTTAATCATAACTCCTGGTTTCCATTTGACATGTAGAAAACTAGAAAGAGAATTATTCTTACCTCTCCAACACCATCGACCCAGGTGAAAGACATGTAAATCCACAAGTTTTATGTAAGGCCATCAACAACTCAAAATGCGAGGAAGGACAGGTATCTTCAGGAAACACAGACATCATCACTTGCTTGTGGGGCGGATGGCACCATACACCAGCCAAAGGAGTCAGTGACACGCCTGCTGAGCAGCTGCAGTCTCAGGCTGGCCGTGGGACCCAGGAGCCGGGGTTCCCCGCACATGGGAATCAGCATCTGCTCTTGGGCTCTCCTCCCCACACTTCACTGGGTGCTCACGAAGCAGAGTGGGGCCAGCAGGGTCCTGAGAAGAGTGGATCTGGGAACACAGCATCCTCTTTGGGAACACCCATCCCTGCTAAGAAACAAGGCCACCACACACAGGACCACCACCACCATTCCCTTGGGAACCAGCCAGAACCCACTGCAGACGGGGAGAGGAGACCCAGAAAGACC
Source organism: Ictidomys tridecemlineatus (assembly GCF_052094955.1). Lineage (NCBI taxonomy): Eukaryota > Metazoa > Chordata > Mammalia > Rodentia > Sciuridae > Ictidomys > Ictidomys tridecemlineatus. The sequence continues at coordinate 6,845 of NW_027522985.1, forward strand.
TGCCCCTGTCCAGACAAAACCCGCAGCCATCAGTCCATACTGTAGCAGACGCAGGAGTGGGACGCAGGAAAGCAGCAGAGGCTGAGGGGGGCCGCGGGGCCTGCGTGTGGTGAGTCTGCGCTGTGGGCAGGCAGTGGTGTGGGGCTGGAGGGTGCATGTCATCAGTCAGAGATGTATACAGTAAGCACCAGAGAAGAGGACCATGCCGTGACGCCCAGCATCACCACCAACAGGACTTAGCACGGTTTGGAACAGCCCAGCCGAGCGGCACAACACACGTCCTCCTCGGTCAGGCAGACATTCAACAGGAGGACCCGCTCTGTTCTACAACACAAGTCCGAATAAATTTAAGAGGATTTAAAGCATATGAAGTATGTTCTTTGACCACAATGTAATTAAAATATCAGGCAAAAAAAAACCACCAAAATGTTTGAAAGTTAAATAAGGCACTTCTAAATAACCCATGGGCCAAAGAAAATAGACATAATATGAAAATAAAAACACTAAAAACCTGGGGGATGCTAATAGATTACTGAGGAAGAAATAGACACAACAGTCACTTGTATTACAAAATAAGAAACGTCCCAGACCAGCAGTCCCAGAGTCTGCTTCAAGAAGTTTGAAAAAGTGAGCAAACAAAATATGGAAATAATAAAGATCACCATGAAAAGAATAAAATGGAAAAAAAAAAACAGTAAAGCCAATCGAGGAGACCAAATGTCGTCTCTTTGCAAAGATCACCAAAAAATAATTAAAGTTAGTTAAATCACTAGGTGGATTGATGGAAAATAGAAAGCCACAAGTTACAATAACTGAAATAACCGAAGTACATTACCCCCGATTCCCTGTGTGCCAAATGGAATACAATCTGTGCCAGGACAGTGGGCACCGTGACCAGAGGGGGCTTTCAAGATGCCACAGACTGCAGGGAAAAGGAGACTGGGCATCTCGGACATTCCTATAGCCATCCACACAACAGAAGGACAGTTTATGGCCACCTCACAAAGACATTCCAGATCCAGATGACCCCACTGATGAATTCTGTTGAATATTTAAGGAGTGGGAAAATGCCAGTTTTAGACAAATCCACCCAGAAAATCAAAGAAGAAGGGATATATTTGTATTCATTCTACGAATCCAGCACTACACCGATACTAAAATCAAACAAAACCAATACAAAAAAAGAATACAGTGGACCAATATTCCTCATTGATACAGATGTAAAAACTCCTAACAAAATCCTAGCAAATGGAATCCAGCAATATCTGATCGTGGATACTCTAGGGCAGCCAACTGGGTTTTATTCCAAGAATGTAAGTTTGGTGTAACATTCTGAAATGAATCATAATTCACCACATTGACCGATTAAGAAGGAAAAACTACGAGGTCATCATTACCGAATTAGAAATATTATCTGACAGAATCGGGTATGACCTACAATCCTCAGCCAAGTGGAAACAAAAGGGAACTTCCTCCACCTCATCCCTGGGGGGATAAGCCCATAGCAGGCCTTGGACATGACGGGGAGCCCGCCTGTGGGCATGTGCTGGCCCAGGCCTGGCCACAGCCTCGGTCCCCAGTGGACCGTACCTCAGGTTCTGAGGTCTGTGGCCATCCCACTGCACAGCTGCATGTGTGTGGGGGAAGGCATGCAGCCAGCCAGCTTTTGCTGATAGATGACCAACACGTGGGTGTTCCACACCTAGAAGGATAGACACCACGGGATTGGATTTTATACGGATTATAGGACAATTTGTGTGTCAAAACCATGTTTATAAGCAGAGAACCTGTCTTCAGAGAAGCAGAATGAACATGAGCCTTGCATGTCACCACCAATGGAACAGAGCCCTCCTGACATGCGGGTCCCTCGTGAGTGGAGAGGCATCGGCTAGATCTCAGACGACATCTCTGAGGACAGTAGTACCGTCCTCACTAAAGTCTCAGGTTTCATTTATTAAAGTGGGATAAAGACACCAACAGGGCTCCTACTTAAGGAAATCCAAATATGTAGGTCTAAATTTTAAAGGCTAATAAATCAGCGTTTTGTATTATACAGCATTAAATTTGTATTATAGCATTTTATAGCCATTCTGCACCATGGACAGCAGGAGGCAGGTGCTGTCCAGGGGCCTCCCCACCACGGACAGCAGGAGGGAGGTGCCAGAGCCAAGGTGGAGTCTCCAACCATCTCCCGCATGGCAGGGGCAGACAGCAAAGGTAATACAATCTAGAAACCAAATCCTGCCCAGTCGGTTTGGGTCAGGATCATTTTATGAAAGTGTTTAACTCACGGCTCAGCTTCCAGAACGAGCCTGCCAGGTGTGATTCTTGTTCCCTACGCACGGGAAGCTGGTGAGGCTGGTGGTCGCTCGAAACTCAGCTCTCAGGGCTCTCGTCTGAAGACCCCTGATTGGCTGTGAGTTCACGCAAAGAGACATGGTGCTCTGCAGCAGGAGGGGAGCACCAGGAAGCTCTCCCTGGCCAACGTGTCACAGCAGGAGAGTGCGAACCCCTGTCATGGGCCTGACATTCTGTGACAGGCCCCAAACGGCTCCTTGACCTTCCTGCTCAGTCAGGTAGGAGCAGCCGTGGCCGGGGGCAGGAAGCCTGGTGGGCAGAGCACCTCACGCCTGCGTGCCATGGGAGGTCGCAACACAGAGTCAGCCCTTCACTAAGGACTTTCTGACCCATTGCTGACCTGACACAAACTGGAAAAGTCAGGGGAAGAGACAGGTGGCCTTCATCTTGTACCTGCCCTGAGTTGGGCTGGGGAGGGGCCCTCTGAGGCGCAGTTCCAGGGGCATTTCATTTTAGGAAATGAATCGACGAGTTTTCAAAGTGTGCTGGAGAAATAGGTTTTAGGTGACTTTGATGCTTACCGGTGTCCACAGAACGGCCCTGGATATGTGGGTAGGTAGGTGGGTAGATAGATTTTCGTATTCATGGGATAGTAGGCACACACATGTATTTCCTAGTTCCGTACACAGAGAGGGCCTAAAAGCAGTGACAAGCCAGTAATAACAAGCACAAATAGCATGTAGACTCTGATTTTTTCAATGTCATTCTCCAAATATAGGAACCAGGGCTCCTTTTAGACTTTGGGTAGGATACAGAAAAATACAAGATGATCTTAGAGCATCTTGAAGTGCCAGAAATTAAAGAAGTATTTAAAAAATGGATGTCAAGGGTCCATCAGATCTCTAATAGCCGACACTGAAACAAAGTATTGGATTGTAACACAAATAATAAAATAAAAGCCCATGATAGATATAAAAATGGGGAAATGAAAAATATTTGTTACAGAACATTCTTAATAAATGTGGAAGAAATGAGGGAAATAAAAGAGCACCTTCAGATCACCATGGTAATAACTGCTGTCTTGCATGATCCACTGATAGATGCTAAAATTAATGGGCAAAACATTAAGAAGAGGCAGGTTGTTTGAATAGCCTCAAATTAATCTCTCCCATAATACGTATTAATTGCCACTGCTGGCTTCTCCTCCTCCACCTGCCCCACTGTGAATGCACAGAAACACTTGGGCAGGACCAGGCCGGCTGCTCATCCCTGCACCCAGGTCCTGGCATCCTGGGAGCAGGGAGGGCGTCTGAGGCCGGACAGGTCACTGCTCTGACCTTCTGACCTGTGGCTTCCTCCGCGCCTCCCCGGGAGATGGGTGGAGCAGGTCTACTCTGGGGAGGCGCAGGTGCTCTCTCACCCTTCAGTCCGGTGGCATTTGCGAGGACTGTTGGGGCCCAGCAAACCAGAGGTGCAGGTTTGCACAGAAACCTCCATGGTGGCCAGCAGCAGACAGGCATCCGGGTCAGCGCCAAGGAGTGCTAATTTTCCCTTGCTTTGCTCTGCTGATCAATTCGCCTGAGTTCTCTTAGCTCTCCCCAGGCTCCCAAATTTTTTCTCCTTGGCATTCACACATTCTCTCTCTCTCTCTCTCTCTCTCTCTCTCTCTCACACACACACACACACACACACACACACACACACACACACACACACACACACACCTCAATGGAACTAAGTCCCTGAGAAAACTGAGATGCAAGCTTCTTTCTTATGCACAGTGCCAAGCAGGAGCGAAAACTGTTCCTTCTCACAAATTCTGTTTCATTTCTACAAGAAAGCACACTCTCTGTGCCTCTCTCGCACACACACTCACACACATCCACATGCAGAATTTTTCTTGCTCTCAGCCCACAATCAATAGGAGGGTACTCTCTTTAGGAAAGCTGCAGAGTAGGCCTCCTGAGTCTAGCAGGCAATGGAGACTGGCAAAGCTTTTTTCTGGAAGAACCATCAGGGTGATCAGCATGCAGCCTAATTTCAGTCACTGAGAGAGAAAGCAGGTGAGCACTGGCCAGTGTGGGTCCCTGAGCACTGGCCAGTGTGAATCTGGACCCACTTGGTCACTGCACCGGCTGATCTTGTTATAGGGTGTCCTGACATGCTGGCTTGACATTAGATAAATAGATAACCTGAAAAATCGCTGAGAAAAATAAGTGCACCTGGCAGAGAAGAATAGTGTGACATTTCTGGGTTCCCCAAACTCCTTTTCTAAAAAATCACTCTCTGCCATCAGAAATTCTCATAGTTAAAGGCTGATAAGGTTAAGGGAGGTTATTTTTCTCTAGAGAAAGAAAAGAAAAAAGAACCAAAATGGTCAAACAAAAATGTTTGGTGGGAAAACAATAATGTGGGGTTTTTTCACACCTCAAATGAGAAACATCCAAATCAATTAACAAAGAAAATCTTGCTTTTCTTGTAAATTAGGAACTACAAGATGAAAAAAAATCCTTTTTTGACTTTCAATTTTTGTAGTGAATCTGAGAAGCAACTCAGCTGATGTTCTTGCAAGTTCTACCTGTTGAGGATACATGATGCCCAATTTTTATGTATAAAATGATATTTTCCTTTCTTACGCATTCTCTTCCATTTTCTTTTCTTTATGCTTCATCAAATACAAGCAAAACTCTGTGTTTAGACAGATGTTGTCAGCTAGCTCTTGCTAGAATTTCTGTCCAGTTCTAATCTGAACAATTTTGAATACTAATTATTGAAACCATTTTCTTTGCTTAAAATAAAAGGACTACCAAGCTTTGAAATATGATCGTTCTGTTATCTTGGCTCATTACAACTCCCTTTAAATACTTAGAAATTAATTTTTATCAGCCTTTAGTTCTTTCTTGGGCTGTAGCTAAAGGATTCACAAAAAGTCATGGGATGAATACTCTTGCCTTGCAGGAAGCAGTGTATTTTGATGGCTTCCTTCCTGTGTGCCCTTCATCCTCCCCACTTTGTTTTCATGATCACCTGGGTGACTTTCTCTTTACTAACCCTTTCCTGGTTAAAGAATGGAATCTGTCCTAAAATAAAAAGGTGATTTCCAAAATCAGGAAGACCTTGCCTGGCAAAAGGAATAGATCTATGCACTCTACTTGCACCCTGTAATGCATTAGGATGTTTTCCTTGTCGCAAGCATATGTTAGGCATCATTGATCTCAGGTCACCAGTAAGGAAATTGGAGTGCGCAGCATTTGTATAACTCATGCATAGCTGAGCCAAGAGGCTGATCCTGAATCAAGTCTGTTGGCACCAACCTCTTCCTTCTAGTGCATGAGGCTGTCTCCAAAGGTCACTAACTGAGTAGGAAAGAAGCAGTGGGAAAAATCTAGGAAATCTGAAACTGGAGTGTTTTTCCCCCTTTTAAATGAAACATAAAATCCACAGAAATGGCATTTATGTTGTCTAAATTCAATATTTAATATCAGTGTTGAAATATTTTTTAATGAGCAGTAATGGAAATCAGTTAATAGAAAATCATCTATGAAAACTAATAAGTATATGTATATTTTTTAATTTCAAGAAAAATAGAAAGAAATTTACCCATCTGGATTTTTTTTTGAATGTCAAGATAAAAGAAAAATAAAATCCTGGCCCTTTAATTACTCAAGCAAAATGGAATTTTAAAAGCAGCCCATGAATAATGAAATATCTACACTTTCCTGCTGGGCAAAGAAATCTACCATTTATTAGTAACTAGAACAAAAAACAGTTTTTACATTTTTTTTGTGTGTAAGCCATCTGCAAATATACATAGATTGAAAGGCAAAGATTTATCACTTATATGTATAAGTATAGTCTCAACATCTAACCCTTAAAAATCCAACTCATGTAACTCAATTTATTCAGTGTGAATTAAATTTTATCTATGGAGGAAGAAACTTTGGAATCCTATACCAAAATAGCTACATAGTAAATAATACATAGCATCTTACTGAATTCTGATTTATTATTTTATTATAGTATTTTCCATAAATAAGTGTCAATATACTATTACAAAAGGTTAGATGAATGTCATACCTGTATTCTCAATAAATTATGCAAAAAGTAAAATGACGTAATTATTTATTGTACATACATGTTTTTAAGGTATACCATGTACGTGTGTATGTGTTTATGTATTGCTTCTATTTTAGAGATTACCTTACTACCTTCAAAAGTCAGATTCTTCCCACTACCTGTTTTTGAAATAAACTCTTATTGAAACAAGCCATGCTCATAGATTTACATGAGTGTAAACAATGCATATGTGTGGCTAGGTTCATGCATATGGTGGCAGAGATGAGTGATTGCAACTGAGACCATCTGGCCTGTAAATGCTAAAAATATTACTATCTGACCCTTTACAGGAAAAGCTGGCTGACCCCTGTTTTACATTGACACATAACTATCAGTTTTGTAGGACTGACTTTCTTAAAGGATCTTTCCTGAATTTATTACAGCAACAAATTCTGGAGTTAATTTTGTAAGTGTATGAGAAGATAAATTCATATACTTTGAATAAACTCTGTGACTATATTTCTGTTCACCATGACACTATGGACAAATTAGGATACACCTATATACAAGAGCTGTAAGTATATACCTATTGCAACTATGAGAAAGGGTGTAATGATGTTTGTATAGTGTGGACATCAAATTATTGTCAGAAGATTAGCTATGTCATCTATAAAATCAGTGTGTAAAGCAAATGGATGTTACTTTATCCATGCGCCAATCATCTGAACTGCAGATCCTTATCGGTGCTTAACCTGGGTTCTCTCTCTTTCCACTCATGTGAAAACGAAAATTCAGAATGATTAGATCTTGTCTTAGGTACTGTGAGTCCCACGCTGACCATTCTTACAGGCTTTCTCCAGTTTATTTTGCATAACATTTTTTCATAAAGAGAACAGAAAATTTTAGATTATATGTGCATTACTTCCCATCAGTTGACTAGTTTCCAGAGAATACCATTAGCAGATCACAAACACCAGCCCATCCCTATAAAAAACTGTTCTGGATTTGGGATTTTGTCCATTCAGCGACATTCCGAGTCTACTTCTGGTTTGCATCTGTTTCTCTCATGGGCTCATCCTGGTTTTCGAGTTACTGATCCCAGGTAATGTTTTCTAGGCTCCAGCTCTGGTTTCTCTCTTACACAGCTTTTGTCATCTTCTATATATTTCATTATCTCTGTGTTGAACTCTGTTTTAACCTCACCACAGGGATTGAATAAGATTAATTCTCACTGCTTCTCCAGAGAAGCAGCTCACCACCAGCTCCTACCAATCTTCACCCTTTGACTGGTATCACACCAGCTATAGTAAAATATTTTCATTGAATTAAAATTTAACACTACATCCTTATTTTTTACTTAGGTTCACTAGGAGAAATGAAGCAAGTTTTTTAATCTTCTTGAAAGGCCACTATTGCAGAAATATTTCATTATTAATCAGGAATCCTAAGGAAAGGATTTGTGTTAGGTTGTCATTCATAGAATTTAGTGCCAGAAACTGCCTCATCAAAATAAGAAATAGGCTTTTTTTCAGATGGTGAAATGAATATAACTTTTCTTATTTATTTGTTTGTTTGATCTGGATTTAGTGTCTGGAAACTCAACACTAAATATTCCATTTAAGTGTAATTACTGTCTAGGCCAAATTTCAAAGACAATTCGTGCTTCCATTTGCTACAAAATTACAAATCTAAGAGAAAATAAAGAAAGAACCTCAAAACTGCTTATTTCTTATTGTGATATTTTCTGACATTTTTTCTTCTTATGATTTATGGAAAAATTGGACTTAATATTGACATACCATATGTTCTCAATAAGTCACCACTATTTTTATATGGTTGCGGCTGCATCTCTACACCTGTTTGGAAAAGGAGAACACATTGGTGAAAATACATGGAGAGTAAACAAAGTACTTTGAGATGTATTATTATGGAGATTCATGGATATGGTACACTGGTATTTTGGTTTAATAATGATATAAAAATGAAAAAGCAGTCATTCTACCTGTAAATCAAGATTATTGCATAAGGTAGAGGGAGAGACCTTGGGAAATATAAAGCATACAATAAATAATAGTTGCTTAAAGGAAACTGCAATCCTTTTTGTGGTTTAACATAATTTATTATTATACCTCATGGTGATAGGATTTGACAAGACATACCTAAGTGCTTCTCCTGCGGTCTGTCTTAGCAGTGGCAATGATGCTAGAATCATCCAGAGGCTTTTTCTGGATGATACCTGGGCTGGGGTGGCTGGGAGAGATGGGGCTAGTTGCTTTTTCTCTCCATTACTCTCTCCATGGGGCTTCTTCATAGCTGACAGTCTTAGCATCATTGAACTTCTCACATGGTAACTGGCTTCCCCTAAGCAAGTACAATAAGAACTTAAAGTCATTTTGAAGAGATTTTTTTTTAAATTGATAATAGTTCAATTAGCACCTATTCCCATGTTAGATACTATAAACATACTTCATTTCATTCTTACAGTAATAGCAATGCCTGTCGTTTAGGTACCACTGTTCCTATTTAAAAGATGTGGAAAACACGATTCAGAATTCTCACCTAAGCCCCCTTGTCCACATAACAGTCAAAGGTGTAATCCACATTGTCCTCTCACTAAAACCTGCATCTTTTCTCCTAAGCTGAGCCTTCTCTCACAAAACCATGAAAAGCTAAAGAGAAATACAAGAGAAAAATAACAATTCAATACATAATACCAGGGCTGCATTTTATATCAAATTCTGTTTGATTAATAGCCAAATTAAAATGTAAACAGGCACTCTAGGAGTAGAGCAGAGAAAAAAATTCCCTTTGAACTGGTATTTCTAAGGCTCCTTCTTAAGTTAGATAAGTGTCCTGTGTTCTAAAAGGTTGATGTTATAAAAGCTTACAAGATAATTCAGAAAGGCATACACTTTCTTATTTGTTTATCAGAAATTTTCCTAACCTTAAAATTCTGTGAATATGTTTTTCTAATATAGATATTAAAATTCCAGATCTGTGCAAGACAGAGAAGATAAAAAAAAATTAAGTGGCTTGGGCAATAATTCTTCATCATCTAGATATTTTTGCTGATTTCCTTTTTTATATTAGATTATATGACCATTATTATTTAATCCTAAAAGAGAGTCTAATCAGCTGATTAAAAAGAAAGAATTATTTCATTAGAAAAGGCAGTTGTACTTCCCTTGATGGGGAGAATAATGATCACAATGCTAACTGCATAGTATTTTCTCTGCTGGTTGCAGGCAGAGAAAGATGGGCCTTGTGTAGCCCTGAAATAGACTTCTAACTTTTCCTTATGCCTTCTAAGTTTGGAACTTCATGCTTGTATTGACTCTTGTTTCCTATTGTACCCTCATCCCTGGTGAGAGCACAAGAAAGGACAGTTTCCACAAGTACATACTCCAAAGTGAGAGGAGAGAGAGAGAAAGCCTCTATGGTAAGTCCACATAAGTCAGCTTCAACATTAATGGGCATTAATGGAATGATCTTGCCAGCTACCCCGTGAGTTAAATGGACTTGCCTTGGAAATTTGCTGTGACCTTGCTTATGTGTTTGAGAAAGGTGACCCTGCTCAATGACCAGGGTGGATCCAGGATTAGGGTGTATCCTACAGGAAGTATCCCCGTCCTTGGGTTTAGAGCGTGACAATAGGAGTTTTAGGGAAGTTGAAGATTGAAGATTATTCCTGCTGGGAGTAGGGTGTGCCTGCTGCCTGAGTTCCCTCTGAGTTCTCAGTGGAGAGAAAGTATTTTGTGAATTGTGCGAGGGATGGGATTGCCCCCGAACCTGTGTGGAGGTGGTGTGAGATCGGGAATAAAGAATTGCTGTTTGAACCTACAAAGCTGTGTGGTGGCTCGTGATTCTGTGCCAAGCCAAGACATTGGCATTTGGCAGTAGTGGAGCCATGCAATGGACTCTCAGGTTGGTGTTTCATATAACCCTCAATTGTTTCCAGAGTCAGAGCTGACATCATTTTTGCCACTGAGGGGAACAATGTTGTGTGGGCCAAGTGTACATACAAGCATTGCTCAAATCCATTTTTTTTCTCATTACACCTTCTATGCCTAGGATTATATTTTCTTAAGATTTATGTGGCACCAACCAGGGTCGTCCTGTGGCTTGATCAAATGAGTCATTCAAAGATACAATCAGGCATCTACACTCTAAGCTCCCCAGGGCAGGGATGTATTAAAGACCATGGGATCCTTCTAGGTTTCTAAAATGATAGTTGCCCACTTTATCTTTGCTTCATATAATTATGAAGTTCCTCCTCCTGCATATTTGACCATTAACATCAGGTTGTTGCCATAGACTCCACCCACATCATGCTTTGTAACATGTTTGTGTTCTTTGCTCTGACGTTCTTCATGTACCCTACTGCCACTTTGTTTGGTTCTCAATTCCTCCAGGAGAATTTCCTAACCCCCTTGCACTCCCAGCACACCTCTATCATCTCCATCATACACTCGTTGGCATTCATTACATGTGGTTCCATTAGTTCATCGAGAATAAAGGTTATTTTTTATTTACCTTGGAACCTCAATGACTATCTTATACTTTGAACTCAGTAATAGTTGTTGAACAAAAATGAAAAATGGGAATGAAAACAGGATCCTCATGAAGAACACAAAAGTGTTGGCTATCTTGGGATCCAGCAATATCCTCTGCATCCTTTGGGAAGCATTGCTTATTTAATGATATTGTTCAAATAACCTTCATGTTGGCTCAACAAAGCACAACTACAATATTTTAGCTTTCCAAATTTCAAAATTGCTATAACAACATAATTGGGGGAATCTAATAAATGTCTAAATCTATCTCACTTCCTTTAGGAGTCACAGGAAGAGCCAAGAGGATATAATCAGGTTTCTGCAGGTCTCAGGACTGGAGAAGCGTGGTTTTGTTTTGTTTTTGTTTTTTGGATTTGTATTATTTTTATTATTACCAGAGAAGCATCAAGTCTGGGAAAGCAGACAGAATGGATTGATACCAAACTAAAGCGATGTGTTATCCTGGCATAGGAGAAAAGAGAGAGAACCAAAGAGGTTAAATATAAATGGAAAGGAATCCAAGTTAATTTCCCAGAAGAACTGATATTATTTGAGACTTGCTTGGATGGGCCAGACTTGAAACAGCCACGGGCTGACTGGATAATGGTGCTGGCTGCCTTGCTGTGATTTCCAGAGATAGTGGAATACCCAGGCCTGCTCCATGGCAGATCAGAAACGAGGAAGCCCAGCATGCTGGTTGCTCCTGTGAATGATCCCCAAAATTACTGAAAGACAGTAGGAAACAAAGCAGGTATCAAGCCCCCCTAATGTTATCTGATAAGTTCAGAAGGCAGGGTGGCAAGAGGATGCAGCAGATAGTCCTCTATAATCAGTGGACTATTAGGCTTCTCCTGAGGTAATAAGAGTTGGTGCCAACATGAAAGGGCAGGAAGGCATTTCCTTCACTGTCAAGCTATGAAGCTTGACAAGCAGATTGGTCCCAGTCTTGCTGTTCCAATGCTGTCAGCATTAGATCTTCTGCAGAAAGTTACTTCTGCAATCTGATGGTGCTGATACTTTCTATTGAGTGGAAGAATTACATCATGTTCTGTAGTTTCATTATCAGAGAAGAGGATTCATGACCCTGGACTAGGTAAGGTTTTGGTCTCTTCAGGTCAAATACAATGAGTCCATGAGAGAAAGGCATGTAGGGCTTGCTTGCCCTGAGCTATTGAGAGAAGCTCCAGAGGAGAGAACAATGAATTGCTGTTCCCAACTGCATACAGAATGTTTCCTATTAGCTCACTATCCTTTACAGTAAATCAACTTATTCTCCATTACAATAGATGGCAATAGTGCATTACTTGTCAGCAACATGCTGCAATAATAAGACTCTTTCAGACAACCTCTCCAATACAGATAGTAATGTGTGTGGAGAAATAGAATTGCTTTTAAAAAGAATATGAACAATCACTCCATAATAAGGCCAAATCTGGTATTTCAGCAAGAGGTCCCCCAAATCTTCTTGTACCTTGACAAGAAATATATTGCAAAGAACATGTTAAGAATTCATGCTTTAATTAAAAACTCTTTACGATATTGAGGTTCTACTAATCCAGCAACAGAATATAGTCTCCAAAATGTTTTAAGCCTACAGAAACTAAAAATTGCCTGGTAGAGTCTAGAACCAGCCAGATGCCTGAATTTAAAGGCTATCTTTGCAGTGTACCATCTTATGTGACCTTCAGTGAGTTAATTATGCTTTCTATGTCTCCAATGTGAAGTGAAGGTAATAGTACTTTCGACATAGACAACATCAATATTCATAAAGTTCTTTTGACAATGACTATAACACAACTGTCTAAAAATGTCTTAAGCTTCTGTAAGCCCAGATGCCCCCATTTAATTCTGAGGACCCATGAGATGTCCTGCTCTTTATCTCTTGCCCTTCCCCTCATGCCAATATAGATTTGAATTCCCCAAAAATAATCCAGGGGGATTGAATTTCAAGCTTCCCAAAGAAAGAAATAAAGAGACCAAAATCAGCTTGTCCCCAACGGGTTGGCATATGACAAAGATCTGAAGTGGCTCTGAGGCATCATGGAGAACAGTTGAAAATGACATTGTCAGCTTGAAAATGCATCAAAGCTCTTTGCTGGCTGGAGATCCCCGAGAGAATCCCCATTCAGTTAAGGCTCTGCAAAATCATGCTTGGCTCCAGCAGGATGGGGACTAACTCAACATTCCATATGACACTTAGTTTTCAGCAAGCCCTTGATGAGAAGGAAATCATGACAGTAATAACCTCTCTTCACCCACAAATAGTGCTCTGTTAGGAACATCTGTCACCATGGTCGCCACTAAAAAATATTCTCTGTGCTATGGCAGACCCCACAGAGGTCCTCCCTTTGTAGCTAATCAGGAGAATCTTTCACTTAAGCTGTGAACATTAAGGAAGTCCACCAATATTAACAAGCCCCACTGCCCCTGTTCTCTGTGGGTGTGTTGCTAAGCAGAGAATGAACTGAGACATCGCCTTCAAGTTTTTTTTCTTGTGTCTAATTCACTTCATTAGCCAGAGTCTTCCCTGTACTTCAGTATAATCTAGAATCAGTGTCACCTTTATGTTTCCTCTTGGATGGGTGATGAATCTGTCCTCTCCTACCAGAAGGAACCTGTCAGCCTTAGGGAAGAATTTCCCACTGCGATAACCATGACTGGTCCCTCCTTGTTCAATGGCCACATTGAGCTATTCCTGATACACACACATTACATGAGCCTTGAGTAGTTCAGCTATTTTGTAACCAGGTATTCTTGGGGAAGTGGTCTATAAAGAAATATAAAATTCCATTCCATTTTCTTATAGATGTACAGTCATGCTCTAGTGTAGGCTATTTTTGCACATGGGAAGCAAGTTAATGATAGAAGGAGATGGGTTTTTAAATCCTTCAGAATTTGACAAAGGTCAAGTTAAAATGGAGCTTTTATTTCCTCAGGAGTTCCTAGCATGTCTCAATATTCTGGCCTCTTAGGAAGAAATAAAATTTCTATGCCTGATTACTCCAAAGCAATAAGCAATTCAAAGACAAGCAAAATGTCGCCAATCAAAGCAAACACTGTTCCCAATGTAAGTGATAAGTGCCCAAACTCAGCTTCTATTTGCTTTAGTGTTTGGTTTGTAGGTAGTACTTGGTTACTGTCACTAGTTTGACATTTATATGCTTTTCCTCATGTCCTGGTCACCAGTCAGAGGAAAAAACAAAGTTAGGTCAATGGTAAAAGTTAGGTAAATGGCAAAATATTCTGAATCATTAAAACTAGATGGAAATCTTCAAATTAAAGTTGTTTGTCACTGAAATCAGCATGCATGAACTCAATTCCATAAAAAAACTGCCTGATGCATAAGATAGCATTTTATATATTTCATATGTTCAAAATAGGTCTAGACTTTAATGTTCTAAAGGTTTGAAAATAAAAACAGAGTCTTAGATGAGCAGATAGTTTTGTTGACCAGAGACCCACCTCCCACCACCCCCAGCCTCTCTAAGCCTCCATTTCATGCCTTTTCAATGAGAATAATGATATTCCAATCTCACAGAGTCATCCCAAATATTAAATGAGCTAATCTACAAGTGACATTTAACCTAGTACCTATAATTCATTAAGTCTTAATAAGCACTACCCATGAAAATGAGGACGATGATCTTTCTTTACATATCACTAAACATTTCTGTTTTGGTGGGTGAATGAGATTCTCTTCACTCCTCTTATTTCTCATCACTTAAAGAGGTGGAGGATTTGAAAACTGGTCAATAGTCACAACAACGAGTTTCTATTGCCTTATAAAGGTTCCACTCCAGGAGGAGTGAGTATTCATGGCAAAACACAAGATTTTCCACAGCAGATTAAAAAACAGAGATGAACCGAAGAAAGGGAGCAGTTGGCACTGAGGGCAGGGTGGCAGCTTCACAGGGTCACCTGTCTCTGAGCCTGTGATGAACTTGTCACTGAAGGGAGACCCAAGGGAAATGATAAGGATAATATTTACTCTATTTCCTGGGTCTGTGACAAATTGACTTCAGGTATGAACACATTATTTGGGTTATGGAGCAAGGTGATACTTTTCAAATATGAAGGACATAAGACTGCATCAGTGTCTCAGCTGATTGCCACTGTCACTCTTTAAGTAGTTAACATTTTTCTCCACATTTACTAGGTAAAGGGGTATTTAGTTGATAACTTTGAGGGGTCACCTTCATTTGGAGACACTAATGAAAGGTCAACCTAGGAATTTCATAAACATATAAATGTTTTATACAATTTCTAGGAATCCAACCATCACATAAGGCCAGTTAATAAAATTGCTTTAGGAATAATGCAGAGAACCAACATTTTTCCCCAGAGTAGAGAATGAGCATCTTGCATATATGTTCTGTGTCTTTCCTGTTCATCTCTCTATTCCTACTGCCAGATAGATACATGAAAGGAAGTTTCCAGGGGAAAAAGAAATAAACAAAAGCCTACTTTAGGCCAGGTGCTTTATAAACATTATCTCAGATAACCTTACAGCATCCTATAAACGAGAGATTATGATCTCCATTTTACACATGAGGCAGATAGAGTAGGATTATGTACCTTTGCCAAAGTCATAGCTTGTAAATTACAAATTCAGAATTTGAATTTGGGCTATCTGACTTAACACCTGTGTGCTCCCTCCCTCATGGCCTTAGTTGGTTTGGGCTGCAACAACAAAATACCAGAGCCCAAGTAGCTTTAACCATAGAAACTTCTGTCTCAAAAGTTCTGGGGACTGAGAAGTCCAAGATCAAAGTGCTGACTGATTCAGATCCTGCTGAGGGTTCTCTTCCTGGCTTACAAAGAGCTACCTTCTTCAGCACCACACCTGGCAGAGAGAGAACTCTGGATTCTCTTCCTCTTCTCCTAAGGGCACCAGCCCTAACAGATTAGGGATCTTTCATTAGAACATCATTTAAACTTTTGTTTTCTTTTTTTTATTCTCTTCATAAGAACTACCTCCTATTAAAGTCATATTTGAAGTTAGAGCTTCCATCCATGAATTCCAGGGGTGCGAGGATCAGACATTCAGGCCATAACATGCACCATTCTGGAACTAGAGAGAAATAGTTTTAGATGGAAACATTTGAGTCTCATTTACACTAATAAATCGAGGACTATGCATTTTTTATGCTGTTCAACTGCTGAGAAGCACCTCATCTGGGTAATTTTTGCAAGCCTTAAATGGCTGATTTGCCATCCAAAGAACCTCATGCTAAGTGGCATGCGCTGGACCTGCAAGAGTGTTTTGCTTGCATCCCTTCAGTGTGTGGTCTCCATAGAATGGGGCTCATCACGTACAGTTGATCTTATGTCAGCATCAATATACCATAGCAGTTTCAATGTCTAGGTCTCAGCATGAGGAAAGTCTTGCATTTCTATTCCCACTGGCCTGACTTGCTTTCACAGGCTGGTGGTTGAGACTCTATGCTCATGGGACTTTAATGTAACTTTTGATTGTAATAAGAATCAGCTAAATCAGAAGAAGAAGATGGAAACATACAGACCCAAATCTGTCATTGCATAGCCACCCTTCCACCCTCCTCTACCCAACTAGGCTTCAACTGAATAAAGAAAAGAACATTTTTTTCTTTTCTTGTTTTCATTAAAGTCTCATGACATGTGAACTCAGCCATCATTAATGTTTCAAGAGATTCTCTTCACTTGTTCAATGTACCACTTTTATGAAAACCAGTGTTCCTCCTTCCCTGGAAATGTTTACCATTCCATCACCTCTTCCTAGGGTTGTTTTCACTTAAGTAAGCAGGAGATCCCAATTCACCTCTGCCCTCCTATGATTTTTTAATATACAGAACATGCAAATATCATATTTTTATTCATTGTTTTTGCTAACATATTTTATTATTTATTTCCTGAAAGAGGTAAAAACTGCTAGATACTCCATGATTTATGTGATTCTGAAGTAATGAGGATAGAGGTGATCACCCTCATGCAAGACAGTTTATTTCACCATAATATTTTATTAATAACATAATAATTAGGAGAATTAATATTTATTTTGTCCTTACTCTATGTCAGTATCATGCTAAGTACTTACCACGACTGATAGCATTTAATCCTTTTAACAGCCAAATAAAGTAGAGAGCACTGTTGTTCCCCTAATATAGATGAAATAAATAAACAAACTTAAGAGAGTTTCGGTGATTTTCCCAGTGACAGATAGCAAGATATGGGGTGGGAGTGGACAGAATTTGAACACAGGTGGGTCCAACTCCAAATTTCAGACTTGTAATCACAAGGTTCAGATGGTACACCAATCTAACGTATTCCTGGTCACACATTATTTTTCTATTTTTTCTTTTCCTTTATTTTACATTGTATTCATGATTCATGATTAAGCAAAAGCAATTTCAAATGGTACAGAAGAAGAATGTCTTTACATGAATGATTATTTACTAAAATCTCCCAGATTATTTCGTTTTTTACATAATATGTGTTAATTACAATCTGTCTGTTCTGCTTTCTCATATAGAGTCTCTGGATTTTGTTGTTGTTTTGTTTTGTTTTGTTTTTTTCTTAACAACCTCTGTTTTAAACTATACAGTGCTATGCAAAACAGTGTATAAGATGTTTTAAAGACAACCTTGGGTAACTTTCCTGTAATGTTTGAATCTGAAATATTTCCCCCTAAACCCACAATTTTCCATATAGTCAAGTTGTTAAATTGCCTCTCTGAGAGGCAGAAATTACTGTTGATTTTATTTCCTTTGTTTCTTAAGCAAGTGTAAAATATTACTGATTTCTTTTTAATCCTACCACTATTGCCATGTCTCTCTCTCCTCGCTTCTAAAACTCTAGACAATTTTCAATGACAAGTAGTGCCAGCAATATGAACTTACAAAGAATGGGGAAAAGTTAGGTGCTCCGTTGTTTAAGTCAGCATCCTTAACTCTTTTACGAGTTTTTCAGCAAGGATTTTAAACAAAACAACAGCAGTAAACAAGCAATCACAAGAGCTAGGGTTCAGCATCCTGTCTTCTCTATTCTTGCAGGTCTATTGTTTGTGGAGTAGCTATTACAATACTGCCTCAAACGTTAGGATCCAGAAGCCAACACGTTTTGAAAACTTTTCTATGTCTGAGAAAATCTATTATTAGAAAAGGCAGACCATCATTTTGTGAAAATTTGTCATGGAAGTGACACTCATTTGAAAGAAGATGAATGTGAGCTCTTTCTTTCTGTATATCAGTGTTGCTTAAAATTAGATGCAACAAGTAGTTAATGACAAAGAGTTTCTTCTCCTGAACCTGGATCATGACACAATTAAGCCAAGAGAATATCAAGTGGGATCATTTCTACAGAACAAGTAAAGTATTGTAAGGACTTATATGGCTTCTTTAACTGAGTTTGACAGCTCAAGAGCTCAAGTTTGATTAGGTGCTTATGATCAGAATCCTAGCGTGGTACTTACTGAAAGTGCAGCATCTCCTGTATTCGCTGTGTTGGTTAGAAGTTTTACTAGAAAATTGGTAAGTTTTTGAACATCTGTTCAGCTTTGTTTTAGAATCTTCTGTTGATTCATTCTCAGAGTTGTTTCCTATTTGGGCCTATGTTGGCATTGCTTTGTTCTGTATACAATCATATTGGGGATATATTAGGAATACAACACTAAGGATATCATTATAGTTTACACGAAATCCTTATTACTGAATGAAAGCCTGTGCAGTTCTAAGGGTATGGAAACAGGCTACTTAGAAACTTCTGAATAAACATAAAACTCACACACTCCCAACACAGCCTATACTAGAAATATATACAAAATTCACTCACTCAGAAAACTTTGGCTTTATTCAGATCATATGAGGTTAAGACACTTAAGATAAAAATGACTAGAATATACTTTTTTACATTAAGTGTTTCTTTTGACCAAAAATGTTTTCACTGGGCTTTACATGTCTAAAATTATTTTCCAATTGAGATAAATCAGAGCTCTTGACTAAGTCATGAATTGAATATTGTGGGCCATGATATTTTATGAAGAATTTTAGACTTCGGATAATGCTTATGTATAACTAGGGAATATAGGCAAGGAAGTCAATGCATCCTTATATTTTAAGAAGTCTTCTTCTTTATTATTGTGTAGGTATGATTAACCAAAATGTGAGTGTCCTTGGGTTGATGGGGAGCACTTTAGGTGAAAGTTCAAGTTCGTAAGCTGCCGCAGTCTGGCTAGGCACAAAATCACAAGCCACTCAAGCAGGAACAAACTTTATTTTTTGGTCCTAGACCTCAGGAAACCATTTCAGCACAGCCTTCTTGAACACAGTAGAACCTTTCCCCTCCTCTGAACTTCTGCATTTTTTTAATGCTAATTTTCAATTCGGATACTTTAATTCTTCTTTTCCATCCTCTCTTATTTTTAACTTCCACCTTTTAAGAAAAGTCAAGAATATTAGTTTTCTGTTTGTTTTCCTAAAGCATCTATCAATTCATCATGTCTTAATTTCTTCTTTAATATCCAACAGCAAGTGATTCCACATTCATTTGTAATGCCCAGAATTACTTCCATGTCCCTAACTCTCAAGGATTGTTTTTTCATCCTTGTAGAGAAATTCTAGCCTATCAGTTTTAATTCTCAATCTCATATCGCCCTGAAAGCAAATTCTTCCTCTGTCTTCGTGCAGTCCTGCATGTTGCCCTATCTCCTACTTAAATAAATTGTATGTATTTATAGTGTATAATGTGACATTTTCATATATATATATATATATATATATATATATATATATATATATATATATATATATATTCAGTGGTAGAGCATGACTGGGTTCAACTCCCAAAACCTCAAAAAATTCCAAAGCAATAGTGTGAACTATAGTCACTATGCTGTACACCATCTCCAGAACTTACTCATCTTGCCCAATTAAATGTCCGAACCTTTCATCTACCAAATCTTCATTACTCTTATCCGCTGCCCCTGGCAGTCACCATTCCTCTCTCTGCTTCTATGAGTTCCACTTTTTAAGATTCTACATACATGTGAGATCATGCAATATCAGTCTTCCATGCCTGGTTTATTTCACTTAGTTTAATATCCTCCAAGTTCATCCATCACAAGTGACAAGATTTGTTTCTATTTTAAAGTCTGAATATGTGTACATGATTGTGTGTATCACAATTTCTTATCCACTGATCAGTGGATATTTTAGATATTTAGATAGATTCCTTGTCTTGGTTATTTTTAATAATGCTGCATATTGAATGTATGATCAAGAATTGAAGATATATAGTTTATAATATTATAGATTATTTTGTAAGGTATTGATTAATCATAATATATATAAAATATATGAGTTTAAAGATATTCATAGTGATATTGCTGGATCACATTGTAATCCAATTTTTTAAAAATATCCTCAAAGTTTCTTTATTAAAAAAAGACATTTAAAATTATATATGTGTGTGGGTCATGGGGGGTTTTTTGTGTTTCAATTTTTGGTAGTTCATTTACATAATGATAAATGGATTTTTGAAAATAATATTTAGTAGGAATATGATTTTTTAATTCATTTTAAAAGGTTTACATGTGTAAAGAAGGTGTATGGTTATACACAACTTCATAAAATTTCCATGTTTCAGTTCAAGTGTGGCAATTCACACATTACGATTCTACAATCCTTGCACTGTACCACATAGTTTCCATGCATAGGGTCAATAATCCTCCATCCCAGGTTCTCTTCTTATATCCTCCCCACCCAAACACCCAGCTGTTTTGAAATTGCTCATTGTCAAGTCCACAAATGAATCTCATTACTATGAACTAGCGTTTTCTGGCTAAAGCCAATTCCAGTGCTGGCACTGTGGCATGTGCCTGTAATTCCAGTGGCTCAGTAGGCAGAGGGAGGAGGAATTCAAATTCTAAGCAGCCTCAGCAATTTAGCAAGACCATAAGCAATTCAGCAAGACCTTGTCTCCAAATAAAATATAATATTAGTGCTCACTGGTTAAGCAACCCTGAGTTCAATCCCCAGTACAAAAGAGAGAGAGAGAGAGAGAGAGAGAGAGAGAAAGCCAATTCCATTCTAGACTTAGTGTGATCAAAAACCCTGAAATTTTGTCTGACATGATAAGGGAGCACTAATTTTCATGGTACAATCAAAACATAGCATGTTTTTAAAATAAAAAAGAACATATAACTTGAAAAACAGTGTTTGTTTTCCTTTCACAGTCAGATCTTACTTCATTATGCTAATTCCAGACCACAGGAAAAGAAAACTGACTTAAATTGAACAGTAATCCATAGTGAAATTGACTAATCCAGTTTCACTTATTATTGACTCTGCTAAATGCAAAATGTAGTACATTAAATTGAAAATAACAAAAGAGCAAACTGTGTTTCTAAATTGCTAAAACATTGCAAACCAGAGTCTTCTTGCACAAGGTGTATATGTAGCATAAGGGATGTGTGTGCAAATAGAAATTTTGCAACCTAATGTTCTTATAACAACCTGCAGGAAACTCTATCAGAATTCAGGAGTAGTCTTTAACTCAGGCAAATCAAAGAACCATTTTTATCTGGCAAAACCGGCCACAAACAAAGAAGAACAAGTAAATAGCAATTAAGAATTTCATTAGGAAAAGCCATAAAACAACATAAACATTCTCTATACTCTGTAATGAACTTTAGTTCTGTATTTACTGACTACCTCACATCCATATGCTGCTGGAACATTCCCCACCATAGCTCCTGGCAGGGCAGGTTGTCTACTTAGATATAGTACAAAATGTTAATGAAAGTAATATTCTCAAAAGGGCTATCACTTATGGAAGGAGTGTGGAAATACATGATTGTATGTGTGTGAATGCTTTCATGTGCTTATATGTACATATCCATGTGTGTATACAAATATATATTTACATACATATACACTCTTATATTGATAAGGTTACCTACATTGGAATAGGCTAAAGGGAAAAAGAATCAAGCTAAATCTTTAAATATACCTTGTTTTATAAATAATGTTTTGAAATCATGTACATATATAATTTATTATAAAACAAAATTAAATTTTAAAAACTGATCCTAGAAATGAAATAAGTAGTCATAACCATGTAGCTATTTTTTGTTTGTTTGCCTTTTGGATTGGTGCTGGAGATCAAACCCAAGGCCTCACATATGTTAAGCAGGTTCTCTACCACTGACATACACTCCTAGATCTGTACGTAATTCCAATTTTTACACAACCACTTAGAGAATAAATATTTCTAAGGATGTTAAAATCCAGTAATTTTTGGCACAACCAAAGTGGGACAAATCCTAAGCAGAGTGGGGAAAATAAAATAAAAATGTAGCTATTTTCAGTAATCATATCACTGGTGATAATGTTATTATTATGAGGCTGTTGTGTATATGGTGTGAAGGAAAATTACACTGGTGTTATTAAGAACTAAGATTAGGACATGGGACAAAAGAGATATTGATGTGAAACCAATGTTGTTAATGTAAAATATCTTTAGTCCTCATTTCTCATCAAAAATATTAGTATAAATTCATAATATATCTTATCTTGAGGAAATATGTATTCTCTGATGTGTGGATGCTAACACAATATAAGCAGGGGAAGGAAGAACAGAAGTTCATTGGATTAGTCAAAGGGGAATGAAGGGAAGGGAGGGGGCCTGGAATGAGGCAAGACAGCAGAATGAGTCAGACATTATTTTCCTATGTTCATATATGAACACACGACCAGTGAAACTCTACATCATGTACAACCATAAGAATGGGATTCTAATAAAATAAGTTATACTCCATGTATGTATAATGTGTCAAAATACACTCTACTGTCCTGTATATCTAAAAAGAACAAATTAAGAACTCTTCAGACCAAAAATATTATATATAATATTACGTTTTATATATATATATATATATATATATATGTGTGTGTGTGTGTGTGTGTGTGTGTGTGTGTGTGTGTGTATGATTAGCTCTGTCTATTGTAAAAGTCTTAAAAATGTGAATTACCAATAGTGAATAATTGCCCTAGTAGCCAAATGTCTCAATATAACACAACAGAAAAGAGCCAGGGTTCCTTGAAAAAAAAAAGCTGTTACCAGGCTAGAAAATGATGTTTTAAATACTCTTTAAAATGACCAGGGAGAGGGCACCTAGGAAATTTGGCAGGGGTATAAGGGACACAGATGAGCATGTCTGTATCAAAAAACAAGGGGAAGCTATCTGAGATAACTGCAGTGTATCCAAAACACCTGGGCACCAACCTGAATAGGCATGCAGTAATTGAAAATGAGGCAATTTGAGCATCAAAAAAGATATCAATTGCAATGGGCTGAAAAAAAGTTATACTATTTAAATCCATGAATTCATAATGATACACAAGTCAGTTATCACGTTTGGAAAATATTAAGATTAGCATATTATATTTTATATATATAATATATAATACATATATTATCTTTTTTATATATAGTATAAAATATATATATTATATTTTATATATATAAAAGCTATGTATATAAGCTTTCAAACTTCAAGAACAGAAGAACCAACTATTACTTAGGGTAATCAAACACTTGAAGATTAGTTTATCTTTACAGAAATATTCACATTAGCAGTTGAAGAAGAAATTATAGAATTAGGGTATCACCCTTCTGCTACCTTAGATGAACTAAGGCACCTAATTAGTACTTTTCAATAACTACCACTACAACAAAAAGATAGAAAACTAGAGATTATCTGCCTCCTTTTGAAAGAACATTCCTCTACCTATGATGTCATCTGGCAAAAAAAAATTGTCAAACTTAAATATGGTAATTACCAATGTTTATGAAAAGGACACATCAATTAAATATGCTTAGTATGATGATGGAGATGAACTTTCCAATATATACTCTGACAAATTCAATGAGTAATTGACTAGATTCTATAATAATGAAAAATTCTATAATAAAATAGCTAAGAAAAAAGACGGAGAATGAATCTATAAATTGAGAGACATTTAAAAAACATATTAACCAATACAATTTAAGCAATTGTCTGAATCCCAACTCAATAAACAAAATTGAAAATAATAGACTATGAAAATTGAATGACATATAGATGCTGTGTCCCATGAACACTCAATCTACCCCAGAGGTCAGAGGCAAGCAGATCTTAGGCCTACATGAGTGGTCCTAAATCTTTCAGCTTGAGGACATTTCCAGCTCTGAGAACAGATGTAGAAGCCCCCAAAATAGTTCTCATCCCATGAAGTACAACAGTCAAGGGAAAAATTCTAAAATTGCCTTCTGTGGGGTAACTTTGTTTTATAGTCTATACTGTCTCCAGGGATCTCCAGTGAAGCTGGGCTCCACACTTTCAGAACACAACCTCTTTGTGGGTACACTTTAACTGGCCTTCATTATGTCCACTAGTTTGTTTTTTGCCACACTTAAGTTGCTCTTGGTCTCACCTCCCAAGATAATGAATAATGACATATAAATCACCTTATGGGGTCTAACTTTATGGAGAGCCAAGATAAAACACTAGGTATTAGCCAGGTGTGGTGATGCACACCTGTATTCCCAGCAGTGCAAAATGGGAGGCTGAAGCAGGAAGATTGCAAGTTCAAAGTCAGCCTCAGCATCTTAGGGCAGCCCTAAGCTACTCAGTGAGACCTGTCTCTAAATAAAATATAAAAAGGGCTGGTGATGTTGCTCAGTGGTTAAGGCCTCAGGGTTCAATCCCCAGTACAAAACGGACACACACACACACACACACACACACACACACACACACACACGGAATTTTATCATCATAAATTTGTATGTTCTAGAGTATGGTTACAGTACTAATGTTATATTTAAAAGAAGACTCCTTTTGAAGATGCTTACTAAAAACTTAGGCACCTAATTAGTAATTTTCAGTAACTACCACTACAATAATCTGAGAATCATTTCAAAGAAATGCAGAAGAGTATGGTTGAAAATAAATAAGGGTGGAGCTACAGAGATAAAAGATTGGTTCTGATTTGATTATTGGTAAATGATATGGCTACACAGAGTTTCATTATACTGATATTGCCACTTTTATATAGTTTAATATTTTCTTTAATACATTGTTTATAAACTTAAGTCCACAAAAAAAGCTATATGTGAGAGAATGCCAAGAAAGTATATCAGTTGCTTCCATGAAGTAGTACTGGGGGTTGAGAGAATAGAGTGGAAGGCAAACTTTTCACTGTATGTATGTATATTTTAATTTGTCAACAAATGACTAAGATAAAGTGTTAAATTTTTAAAAATTAGGAAAAAATAAAGCAGTAATAAAAGTACATAGTTTGAAAGATAAATTGAAGAGTAGTATGATTGATCATGTCAGTTTTCTATATAAAACTCTTTAACTATAGACTATTGGTCCAAGATTAAAGATGAAAAACTTTAACACATCTTAAAAGTCCCTACAGGATCTTTGCTGTGTCCATCTCTAAAGCTTTGTCTCTTTATAACTTGGTTCAGCATACAACAAATGCAGTGTTTTTGATTTTTGTTTTTACTTTTTTGTCAATCTCTTTCTCTTCTCAAAGCCTTTGTAAGAACAATGCCTTACTCCTTAGGGAAGTATTTTCTAATCAGAGACTAAGTTTTTATTGCACAGACACTAATAGTACCCTATTCTGCTGATTACCACAATTGTGATTTCTTTGTTTTTATACGATAATATGCATGTCAGCTATAGTTTTAGTGCAAAAACAAAGCTGTGTGAGAAAAACAATATCTTTCTATAATGTCTCTTTCTCTCCTGTTGGGACTTCACCTGTATAATATAAAGTACTGTATCCATCAAGTTTACTTTGGAAATTCAAGCACATGGGAGGCACTCAATTGAAATACTTATTTGATGCAGGACAAATGGATGGATGGATGGATAGACAAGTAAAGGAATGGATGCATGCATGAACAGAATCTTTGTAATTCTTGTCATCAATTGTGTTGCCCATTTGAATTCAGAATCCAATTAAATTGTAGCAGATCCTTGTGTTTCAGAGCTTAAGAAACCAAAGGAAAGCCTTGGATTTACAATATTAATACAGAGAAAGGGAGACTCAAATGGAACCAGAGATATCTAAACCGAGGCCACCTCAGTCCCAGGTAGTCTACTAAAAAAATCACTCACTCTTCCTCTGTGCATGTCATTACAGCAGGCAAAATGGAGGAAAGTCTGTCACCTCCATTAAAGCAGGGAATATTAAAACTTCTTTACAATATTCCATAAGTGCTATAAGTAATAACTTACATCTCAGTGATTTGTCAATATCAAGGATATTTAATATGTAAGTCTGTACTTTAAGTCATGTTGAAAGTGAAGTAAACCCTGAAGCTAATCTTGGGCAGGGGAATGTCTCACAATTAGTAAAATGCAGAATATGGAATGTACATGGCAGGGGAGAAGATGACTATGATGACCCAGGAAGTCCAATGGATTTCATTCAGCAAGTTAGTTCTTGCTTATTACATCTTATCCTTTTAGAATCTGTCTGTCCACTTGAAATATGCCTTATCTAATTTAAAGTTGAGATGCTCATTGGAGCACCCTCCTGCTTCATGTTTGAAGTTCATTTATTCTGTGTTCATTCACTATGAAAAATATTTTCAGGAATTTAAGCCATCTTGATTGCTGTTTTGCACTACTCCAGCTTTCAGAGGAAATCTATGTGCCTACAAGAGTCAGATGCTCTGCTTGTACCTGGAAGGAAGCAATTTTAGTACAAATAAAAACAGGTAATTATAGGCTTCAGGCCTATATTTTGTGTTATCATACACACCCACATTGCATATGTATATCATTTCTTTTCTCAAAAGTGTCATGCAAGGTCAGGCCCATTTCATCAGGCAGAGATAATTAAGAGAAAAAATGTTAATGGACTCCCTGCTCACATTACTCTACAATGAAACTCTGGGCATAGACACTCAGTGTGGGTTGGCATTTCCAAGGAACACCTCTCTCCTCTATTGCCTCTTTCTTTATACAACAAGCATGCAAGCAACTTGATTATAAACACACAAACATCTCAGACTCCAAAGAGGATAGGTCTGGGGGCCAGCAATTTGGAGGACCTGCATAAAAATGCCTGTTGCTCAGAACCCAGAACTCTTGAAACTGTGCATTGCCCCAGAAGGAATTCCATGAATCCCATAGGAAGCTGACCTAAGATGTAGCCCTTGTAGCTTGGAGAATGACTACCAACAGGCCCCATCTAGCTCCTTATCCAGACCACATAAAGGAAGCCTCCAAGGCCTTTTTTTTTTTAAAAAAAAAATCTTGCTTCTAATATCACACAAAGCAGCATTATATCTGTGTCTAAAGATGCTCTAAGTTAACAGGGACAATAAACACATAAAACCAAAAATGAAGCCCACTTGCACTACCAATCACCTGAAAAATATAAGTTAACCAAAATATACACTGACATAAATCACACTGTTTCCCAACTTTTCCTGCCTATGTATGGATTTCAGTTAAAGGGATAACTTAAAATTCTCTGTTTTTTTTTCTCATGCCCATATAACCAAGTTAAAAATATGTGTATTTGTCTGGCCATGAAAGAGCCCTTCATTTCTATATGGAAAAGAGGAACTGTGTGCTCAGAAATGAATTAAAATCTTGAAACAAAGAGCACCAAAGTAAAACAATAAAGAGAAATCCTTCATTTGTTACCTCTAGAAAGATTATCAGCCTGAAATTAAGATTTCCCTGGCTTCAGACAGTTAACAGAAGTTTTATATGAAAAAGTCCAGGCTGATCAGATGAGATTATGGAACTCAGAAAGCAGCCTGTGATGTGTGAAGCAAGATAAAAGGTTCATTCTTAATTAGAAGCAGTTGACATAAGAACTTGTACTCTGGAGTCAGGAAGGTGAAGGACTGCTTTTCTCTGAGAGTTTGCCACTGTCCTGTTGGTGTTACCAAAGGAACAGCTCTTGGACAGCTAGCCGTTTACAGAAGCAAAATTATCACAGAAGTCACAGAAGCAGCACGAACATTTTGAGCACTGCTTCTGATGTTGTGTACATAGGGGGAGAAAAGTCTTTTAACTTCTCAGCAAAGTCTATGTGGAAAGCTCTTGATGCCACAAGATATAATATGTGCTTATGGAAGCTGTTTTCTTTTAAAGTACCCATTAGCACTTTATCTACTTTTTTTTTTTTTTACCCATACAGCAGGTGCAAATTGATCCTCATATACCAAGCTATATTTTATGTTTTTAAATAGAAAACAACAAAACAAAACAAAACAAAACCATTTCTTATGAGATTGAATCTGTCAATTCATTTCTAAGCTCATTGCAAAGATTCACGGAATCATTCTTTTCCTTTTCTAGCACTAAACCTGACACAGCTACCACAATCAGTTGTTTCTCCATGTTGAACTTCACTTTAAGCTATAATCTATTAGTGCTACAGAAATTTCTGAATCTTTGGATGTTTCTGTGCAGTGTTTATACCCAGATTTGAAACTGATAGTTTCATTAATGATTTGACTCTTATATTCATGTGCATTTGCCTATTTATTTAAATAATAATCTTTACTTATGCTTCAAGTGAAGGCTTCCTTGGTAATATACACTTCAGATATCAATTCCACAGCTAAATCCACGGATTCCCATCTTCCTTTGCAAAATAACTGGTTCTGGTTCTCAAGATCATGGTACTTCCATTGTGCACTAATAATCATAATTAAATCTTTTTGTATACTTTTTTTTTTTTAGTTAAGATTTATCCTTGGGCTGGTGTTATGGCTCAGTGGTAGAACACTTTCCTAGCATGCGTGAGGCCCTGGGTTCGATCCTCATCACCACATAAAAGTAAATAAATAAACAAAATAAATGTATTGTGTCTAACCAAAAAATAAATTAATTTTTTTTAAAAAATTAAGAAAAAAAGATTTATCATCACAATTAGAGTAGGAACTGATGTGTTAAAGAGTAACTTCCATGGGATCTAACACAATGTTTGAGGCATAATACATACTTAATAAATGTTTCTTCAGTGAACAAAGTAAATAAATAAATAAGGTAAACTTCAAGTTACCAAATACTCAATTCTTCAAGTTCTTGCTAATATTATACCATACCATTTTGGGTGTCTGATGTCAAATTATTTCTGGTTTAATTCCTTGCCTTTTACTCAATTGTTCAGGAAGCACAAGTAGTCTAAGATTGGTGTTTGAAAATTAAAAGTTGCTGGCTGAGGTTGTGGCTCAGTGGTAGCACATTGGCCTGGCATGTGTGAGGCACTGAGTTCAATTCTCAGCACCATGTGTAAATAAATAAAATAAAGGTGTATCAACAACTAAAAAAATATTTTTAAAAAAGTCACAAGTCTCTGGTTTGCAGCAGTGATGGCTTCAACAATTGGCATCATTTGATGAATGCCTTATCCTGCTTAAAAAAATAAAAGTTGCAATGTCTGCTGTTATTTAATTCTATCCACTTCCATTTTAAAGTGGAATGAGCATAGCTGTCGTTGTATTTGTGATTTTTCTGCATGATATCATCCAGATATATGGAGAGATTGTTTCCTATGGGAAGAATCTGTAATCAATGCATTAACAGGAATCTGTTAACTGAATTCAAACAAGATCCAGAGACACTTCCATCACCATGAACAACTGCTAAAGTCAACTCACAAAATAGCCAAAGGCAGATCTCCTTAGCAGTAACGATACCATTCAATTCACTTCCAGTCTCCACCTTACTTGGATCATTTATCATTTTGTCAATTTTTGAACCAGCAACGGTGCCTGTTCACCAATCATGCACGCTCATGAATTATTTTGTCAGAACTGTGCCCTCGTGTCTTATTTTGATCCTGATAATGAGATAATGAAGGGAAATATACCAAACCTATCAGTAGGTGCAAATACAGAAAGACAGTACTAAATGATGGTTTGGCTCATTTGTATACATATTTATATCCCTTGTTACATTGGAGTCCTAATTTAAGGTATTACTGTAGGAAAGCAAAGATTATCTTTTCCTCTGTGCCTAAAAGGTAAAGAGAAGAAATAGTCTAGATATAAATTTCCCTCTCATAAATCTATGATACTACACAAACCTATACACAAATATCTACATACATATACATATTTATATGTGTGTGTGTTTATATATGCTTAATTTTAGATAGCTTATCAGTAGACTTGCATTTATTGTTGAATTGTTCAGTTCTGTAACTGAGCACCTTGGAATGCTTTGCATCATTTAATTACATGCTGGTAATTAAATAACTACATTCAGGGAGGGAAAAAAAATACCACAAAGCAGATATCGTATACTCAAAGAATGTCATATTTGCTCTACAGATTGAAAACAACTGTATTAGCTTAGGCTGGAAGATGTATGTTTAGAGAATCTTTTCCTCACTGTGTTTATGCTTTCCCTCAAACTATATATACTCTGTGCTAGAAGGGTTTTTCTATTTTACTCCCCAAAGCCTCTTCCAAGTTGTCAGTAAATAATTGCCTTTTCCCTTGTAGATAGCATGGTAACCGAAAAATCTGAAATGAGCAGGTCACTTTCATAAGTAACCACCCCACCACTCTTTCCTTTCTTGTTTTGTGATTCGCCATTCACACTTTTCAAGAAACAGAATCCTCTTAAACAAATACTCACACACAATGCAATTCATTCAAATTATTTTTACAGGAGAGCTTTGCTCTGACTTGTTTCTCAGTGTTTGAAATTCTGTCTTTAAATTTATTTTTGTGAATAAGCCTCTCTTTTGTTATGGTTATCACGAGAATCCCGAGCTGCTGAGGACACTGCCCGCCTTGTGTTTTAAAAAAATAATAATAAAAACCACTGGCTAAATTTCTAAAAGCATTTTTTATATGGTCACAATAGCAAAGTTGGAATGTAGGAGAAGCTGTGGTCAAGTTAAATGCTATGATGCACAAATTGTTTTCAGTCTTTGACAAGATTTTCAAGCAATTAACAATCTCATTGCTTTAAGTTGGGAGGTAATAACCACATCAACCTAAAATTACAAACAAGAACACATAAGTAGTTCACTCCTGAAACAAAATGAAACATTTGATTAAAAGAAATCTTTTAAATAGTTCAACTCTGGTTGATGAAATTGGGCGTGTCTTCAAAATCATTTTACCTATGCATTATTTGGTAGTGTTACAACATGAGAATTTTTTATCACTCAAACAACATCAAAGAAAAGGAAGATGTGAAGTGAAGAATTTGCTAAAGCATTTTCATGCTCCAATGCCCAAAACAGAGCACAGTTCTATTGACCAGCCCTGATTACATAGAGGAAATATCCTGAATGAAGAATAGGAATTTATCATGATGATAATGTGTTGAATGCATCCTTGAAGGTCTCCCTCATCTCTGATTCTATGCCTTCAAAGCAACCACTGGCTAAAGCATGGGGTCTACTAATCAGAGCTCCAACAGAAACTATGCATATCACAATCTCACAGCAGCAGGTAAGAGCATTTACTCAGCTATTGCTATGATTTCACTTTAATAGTTGAGTATTTTTATCTGTCAGTTTCATATGAACTTGATATTACAAAGCCACTTAAGAACAAGTTCTTATATACACCAACAAAAAACAGGACTTTGTTTAGCAATGACAATAATAAAGTACAGAGTATCTTTGTAGCCATGCCTCAAATTAAATGTCAGGTTATTTCTCTTCAATTTAAAAAGTTATTATTTTGTCACATGTTAGTAAACTAAACCAAATGCTTATAAATAATATGATTTTTACAAAACTATGGGAGATTTTAATTTCTATATTTTCAATTTATTTGTTCTGAACTTGAGTCCATCTTCTGAAATTTCTCTAATCCATGTTTCCTTATTATTTTTTATTGTAAAAATTATCATCATCATATTTATATGGACAATAGGGTCATATCATGATTACACAGGCAAAGAGAAAATGTGGCTGCAAAGATCAATGCCCTTTACAGTGATGAAATCAGGACATTATTTTTTTTCTCTAATAAAATGATCATAGGTTCAATGCCTAAGACAATTTACTCAATGATAGTACCTCAAATCTTTTTTATCTTATTTTTGAGAGGCAATAGAAGAATGTTATTTATATAAAAAATGTAAGATGTCATTTTGCAGATGAGTTTTAGTCAAAGCATAAATTATGCATCAGACATATTTTCATTATTTTGCATAATGGTGGTAACCTCCACAGTTTAAGATTCTTACAGTATGAAATTTGCCAATAATCTTTTGTCATGTGATATATCCTGTGAATATTCATACCTTTTAAATACCTAGATAATTGGCTGTATCAAAGCATTAAAGACCTTT
This sequence comes from Ictidomys tridecemlineatus, assembly GCF_052094955.1. Lineage (NCBI taxonomy): Eukaryota > Metazoa > Chordata > Mammalia > Rodentia > Sciuridae > Ictidomys > Ictidomys tridecemlineatus. The sequence goes on from NW_027522985.1 coordinate 39,077, forward strand.
CTTCCCTGTCAGGAAAAAAAGTAGTTGTTTTTTTAGGTCTTGTAAGGAATACACTAGTTTTTACATGAAATATTTAAAAACTAAAAAAGGTTTCACCTCAATATATTGACCCAGAGGAAAGTCATTTAGAAGAGCTGTTTATGTAAAAGGGAAATGTGTCTGTTCTTCAAGCTTATGATTTTATAGGTTTTGGATGCTAGGATTTAGTATTTTCTGTATTATTTGACATAATATTTTATTGCTAATATTTAAGAGCATGAAACTTTGTACATTTATTAAGATACCAATTCAAATTATTTTCCCTAGATATGATGGAAAGTCCATTGTGTATTCCTAAACTAGTAATGAAGATTGTAATTGAGACTTAGAATGACTTATTTGCCAAAGAATAGGATAAGAGGAAAATAGGAAGGGAGAAACTGTGGGAAAAATAATTTTAAAAAAGAATTTGGAGCAAATTCATGAGATCTCAGACTAGTTGGGTTGTCTTTGAAAGTAAGAATGAAAGTAGCATTTTCACAATTATTTCTGCATATTTTATTTAAAATTAAATCTTTATTCAAAATAAAGTACTGAGAATTCAGAAATATGTAAAATTAAAGTGCACATAAAGTAGGGGTTAAATAATATGAGCTCTAAAGTCAGGTAAAGCACTTATTATTGAATCGATGATTGAGTTTTAACATTCAGTATAAAATTCAAATTTATAGGAATACAATTTAGTCCCCTTAAATTAATAATTTACATAACACATTTTGCACTTATTTTTAAATATAAAATTTAACAAATTGAGGAAAAAATTTTGGAATGATACTGCCATCATTCACCATGCAGTTTTAGAACAATTGCATGACCCTATGATGTTTCCACGTGTGAGTTTACAGAGAATCCTCAGTCCTATCTTCTCACTCCAAAAACAAAAACATCAACAACAAAAAAGTTTTGTGGATCAATTGCTAGATTGGATGTTGTATGTATGCTAAACTTTTGAGAAGACTGCCATGCTATGTTTCAAAAGAGTTGTCCCCAGCAGTGTATGAAAGTTCTTGTTGCTCCATATTGTCACTGATATTTGATGATTTTAGCTATTCTAGTGGGTATGCAATGGTATCTTGTTGTGGTTTTAGCTTGCACTAACACTCAACACTTTCTATCTGCTTATTGATCCTTTGTATGTATGTGTACATAAAAACAAAAAATGGTCGACGTTTTGATCACATATCTTTTGACCCAACAATCTTTGCAATAATGAATTCAGGAAATCAAAACTTTGTGACAGCTTCCACAGCAATTGGCCTAGAAAGTCAGTAATTGGTCAATAGTTGACACCATCCCAAGTTTTGCCTCTGTTGTCAACCTAGGACCAAACAGAGAAAGCCAAATATGCCCAAAAGCCTCTGACATTGAATGCCTCGTTTCCAGTTAGCACAAGTCCAGCTTCTCTATACCAATAATCTCTTATGGAACTCTACCTGAAAACTTTTCTTCTTCTTGTCATAAGGATTTCTCACTACTCTGCTTGTCTTTGAGATGTCAAATTCACATGAAGGTAGTTCACTCTCTTGCAATAGATAGCTCTGAATAAATAGTCTGTTTCTCTCTCTCTCTCTCTCTCTCTCTCTCTCTCTCTCTCTCTCTCTCTCATTGTTTTAATTTAATTTAATTTTTTGCAGAGCAAAGGATTAAACCCAGGGCCTTGCAATTGCTAGGCAAGCACTCTACCACTGAGATATATCCTCAGCCTTTCATTTACTTTTGAAAAAAATGAAGTGACTATACAATGTTTTGTACATTTTTAAAGTTGTTTTTTGATCCTGTGATTATAAAATTTGTGTTCTTTAAATCAAGATATAAGTCTATGATCAATTGACTTAATTTAGAAATTTTATATCCCAGTTTGTATTATTTATTTAATTTTATTTAATTTTTAAAAATTATTCAATTTTGTTTAATTTTCTAAAGGTGCCTGAAAATTTTGGGCATTTTTTTCATTTATGGATCATACTTTTAGTATTATCATGTCATAGAAATATTTGCCTAACCCAAAGTTGAAATTTTTTCTCCACATTTTTTTAGAAATCTTAGTGTTTTAGACTTCACATTTAGGTCTACAATTAATTTTGAGTTTATTTTCTTATGAGGTGATAAACCATGTTGGATTTTTATGGTATTGGGTATTTTTTCTGCATATGGATATCCATTTATAGCAGCATTTGTTGAACTGTTCTTTTGTCAATTGAATCTTCTTGTCACTTTTGTTAAAACTCAATTTTCCATAAAAGTGTGGATCTATTTCTGGCTCTTGCTAAATCTGTCCATATGTTCTTGATTGGTTCACTAGCTCTTCATTATTGAAGTTTTGTAGTAAGTTTTCCAAATTTATCCTTTTTTTTCAAAATTGGTGGATTTTCATAGCTTCTTTACCATTCTTGTGTACACTGCAGAATTAACTTGTTAATTTCTACAAGTAAACCTAATAGGATTTTCATAGGGTTAGATATATAGACCAACTTGGGAATAATTTAATTTCTAGATTTTTCATTATAGTATATAAAATACACTTTTTTTGGTCTATGGTTGTGAACCTTACATTATTAAATTCATTTATTGGTTGCATTAGATTTTCTTTGTAGAATCTTATTTTTGTTGTTGCTGCTGTTGCTATTGTTACTTGGGGGGTTCTGTTTGTTTGTATATAAGATTATGTCATCTAGATGATCCATCCTTTGCAATCAGTATGTGTTCTATTTTTTTTTTTTGCTTCACCAAATATAACCTTAATCACAATGTCAATTATGAGTGGTGGAATTAGATATCCTTGCATTTTTTTCCTTAAGAGAAAATATATTAATATTTTCTTTATACTGTGGAGAATGATAGGTGCATATTTTTTCCTAGCTATTTCTAATAGTTTGAAGCATTTCTTTATTCCTAGAGTGTTTAGGTAGTTTATCATGAACACATGTTTGCTATCTTTTGGATTTTAAATGTTCCCTAAAGGCCCATGTGTTCAAGGCTTGGTCCCCAGCCCCAGGCACTGTTGGGAGGTAGTGATACATGGAAGAGATGGAGCTGATGGAGGAAGCTGGGTCTCTGGAGACATGCCCTTGAAAGGGACATTGGAACCCCAGCTCCTTCTTCTTCCTATTTATACTTTTTCCAGTTTCCATTAGGAGAAAACCTTTCTCTGCCACATGTTCCCACCATGATGTACTGCCTCGCCACAGGACCCCAAACAACAGGACAATCACCTATGGATTGAAATCTACAAAATTGCAAGCCCAAATCAATGTTTCCTATTTATCAGCTGATTATTTCAAACATTGTTATGGTAACAGAAAGCTGTCTAATACAATTCTGGACTTTTTAAACTGCTCACTTTTTGTTGCAAAACACACAAAATAGGAAATTCACCATTCTCGACAGTATAGGTGTACAGTTCATGGCCTTAAGTGCATTTATAACATTGTGTAATCATCACCATCATCCATCTCCAGAACATTTTCATCTTCCCAAACTGAAACTCGGAACCAATTTTAAAAATAGCTCCCTATTTCTAATTCTCATCCCACATAACCACCATTTCATTTTTTGCCTCCGTAAATGTTATTATTGTAGGTGCCTCATATAAGTAGAATTACAAAATATGTGTCCCTTGTGTCTGATTTCATTTAGAAAAATGTTGGTCCTTTGGGATCCCTTGAAATGATATATGAATTTTAAGATGAATATTCCTATGTTTGCATAAAATGTCAATTAGATTTTGATGATGATTGCATTGATCCTGGAGATCACTTTTAGCAATATTGACATCATAATATTAAGTCTTCTGATGCATGAACATGAGCTCTCCTTCCATTAATGTCTCCTTTAATTTTTTTTCAGCCATGTTTTGTAATTTTGGTGTCTAAATATTTTGCTTCTATAGTTCAATTTATTCTTAACTATTTTATTCTTTTTGATGGTCTTGTAAATTGATTTATACTTTCCTTTTTGATTTTTCATTTTTAGTGTATAGAAACACTACTTTATGTGTTTTTTATCTTGCAAATTTGTTGAATTTGTTTATTAGTTCTATCAGGAGTTTTTGTAGACCACTTAGGGTTTTCCATATAGAAGATAATGCCATCTGTAAATAATGATAATTTAATTTCTTCCTTTCCAGTGTTGGTAAAAATTTCCCTTTTCTTGCCTTAATTGCTCTAGTTAGAAATTTCAATACCATGTTGAATTAAAATTGTATAAGTGAACATCCTCATCTTGTTTTCAATCTCAAAAAAATTTCATATGTAGATGGCTTTGAGTTTTTCCACACATGATCTTTATTGTGATGGCGTAGTTCTTCTTGTCCCTTACAAAGTTGTATTGAGTTTTGTCAAGTATTTTTTTTCTTCCATTAATTGACATGATCATGTGTCTTTTCTTTTCCCTTTCTTCTGTTCAAGTGCTGTGTGATGTTGACTCGTTCTTCCATGGCAGGAATAAATACCACTTGGAAAATGTACATCATTATTTTAATGTACTGTTGAATTCAGATTGCCAGTATTGTGTTGAAAATTCTTGCATCAATATTCCTGAGGGATATATGTTTTACATATTTTAGAGCTCCAATATAGTTTTCTTGTAGTGTCTGTCTGATGTTTCTATCAGGTTTATGCTAGACTCATAGAATGAGTTAGAAAGTATCACATCCTCTTCAATTTTTTGGAGGCATTAGAGTATTGGTACTGATTCTTTAAATAGAATTTACCAATGACTCTATATGGTCCTGGACTTTTCTTTTTCAGGAGGTTTTTAGATGAGTGATTCAATCTTCTTACTAGTAGTATATCTATTTGGATTTCTTGTTTCTTCATGATTCAGTCATAGTAGGTTGTATGTTTTTACATATTTTCTATTTTATGTAGATTATTCAATTTGTTGAAGTACAATTTTTGATAATACCCTCTCATAGTCTTCTTTATTTTTGTAAGATTAGTATTTTTCCCTCACTTTCATTTTTTATTTCAGTTTTTTCGAGTCTATCTTCAAAGGGAACTTTGTCAATTTTGTTGATATTTTTCAAAACAGCAACTCCTGGTTTTACTGTTTTCTTCATATTGTTTACCTATTGTCTACTCTTTTTATTTATGCTTCAATCTTTATTACAGTTAACAACTACACATATCCCTCTTAGCATTGTTTTTGCTGCATCATGTAAGTTTTAGTATATTATGTAGTCATTTCCTTTGTCTCCAGATACCCTCTTTCATCCAGTCTAAGGGAGTTTTTCAATTTCCACATATTTTTACTTTTCCAGTTGTTCTTTCGCTATTGATTTCTAGGTGTGTGTGTGTGTGTGTGTGTGTGTGTGTGTGTGTGTGAGAGAGAGAGAGAGAGAGAGAGAGAGAGAGAGAGAGAGAGAGAGAGAGAGAAATTACAAATTATTCCTTGGTTGATTTCACTATTTTTATATTTAATAAATTTTTTGTGTGCCTACCATATTATCTATCCTGGAGAATATTTCATGTGTACCTAAGAAAAATGCATGCTATACTATTGTTGGGTAGAATGTTCTGTGTATGTCTATTAGATCCAGTTGGTCTATAGTGTTGCTAAACTCCTTTATTTCTTTATTGAGCTTGTATCTTCTTGTAAAATATATTAGTGAAAGTTACATATCGAATTCTTATTGTGGCACTTTTTTTCTCACTTAAATTCTGTTAATATTTGCTTCACATATTTTAGAGCTCCAATATTGCGTATATATACATTCATGATTATATATTCTTGGTGAGTTGATCCTTTCATTAACATATAATGCCCTTCTTTGTCCACCATGACAAGTAGTTTGCCTGATGTAAGTGTAGCCATCCCTCCTATCTTCTTGATACCATTTGCTAGAATATCTTTTTTTCTAATTTTGCACTTCCAACTTAAATGTGTTTAGCTCTAAAGAGAGTTTACTATAGGCGATACAAAGTTAGATTTTATGTTTTTAAATTCATTTTGCCAATCCATGTAGTTTGATAAAGGAATATAATTCAATTACTGCTGAGGGACTTATTTTTGCTATTTTGTTGTTTCATGCGTCTTACCATTTTACTATTTTGATTATATTTTCAGAATTATTTTACATAGTTTCTACTTCTTTTAGTCATTTAATTTCTCTTTGCCAAGTTAATTTATTCTGTTTTCATTTACATTTTTTTGTGGAGAAGGGGTCCCAGGGATTGAACTCAGGGGCACTCAACCAAAGAGCCACTTCCCCAGCCCTATTTTATACATTATTTAAAGACAGGGTCTCACTGAGTTGCTTGGTGCCTCACTGTTGCGCTGGCTTTGAACTCATGGTCATCCTGCCTCAGCCTCCCAAGACACTGGGATTACAGGCATGGTCTACCTTGCCTGGCTCATTTACGTTTTAAACATAGTTATCTTCATGGGCTGGGTGTCGTGGCTCAGTGGTAGAGTGCTTGCCTGGCATGTGTGAGGCACTGGATTTGATTCTCAGCACCACATATAAATGAATAAAATAAAGGTCTACCAACAAATTATATATAAAAACTGAAGGTAACTATGATTTATAGTTATCTTCAGTTATATATATATATATATATATATATATATATATATATTTAATAGTTATCTTCAGTTTTTTAAATAAATTCACAAACTGCTTTGAAAGCTAAGGCCACTAAATCCATCCTCTGTTTCCAACAGCGTCAGCTTCTATTGATAACTTCTTTTTCTAAGAATAGGTGACACTTTTCTGTTCATTTGCAAGTTTCATAATTTTGGTTTAAAACTGACATTTAAAATAACATATTGTAGTAAATATCCTCTTTTTCTGTGTTTTTTTTTTCCTGTGCTTTGTTTGTTTTTAATGTCATGAATTAAGCTGTGGAATCTGTCTTCCACTCAGTGCAAATAATGTTTCTGCTCAGTTTATTTTTCAGTTTGGTTTCCTAAGGTTTTTCCTTGGGTCTGCAACAGCTAAGTTATTAGCCCATGGGCTAGAAAACAGTCACACTCAAACCCCTAAATCCCATACGTTCTTCATTCTATGGAATTAAATCCATGTGTGGTTTAGGGAGTCCACTGAAATATAGAGGCAGTTTATAAATCTCTCTTGACTCTAATTTTTTCTGGGTTCTCTCAGGTGTCCTTTGCTTCTATACATCCATTATTAGTCAGTCAAACATATGTAGAGAACTGATCTCAGCACTTCTGTTCTTGGCTTTCCAGTATCTAACATAAATTTCTGCCTGGTTCTCTGCTCGCCACAACTGGGATCCTCATCTCAGGATGTTGTAGGAATTTCCCATTGATTTTCTGCAAAGTTTGCCACTCAGAGTTGACAAGGCTCTGCCAATTTGGCAGCAAAGCTTTAAAACTTTTCATTAGTCCTATACAGGTAGTTACCATTCTCACCAATCATACTGGGAAACCTATAGTTACATCCCAGGCAAGGATGCCACAAGGCCATACACTGCCCCGTAATTACCTTCAAAGTCTTCTCACATTGTCTTCTGTTTTCTTAATTTTCCTCATTTCACAGCCCTGAAGTGATTCATTTCATGTAGATTTAAACTTTTTTTTTTTTTTTGGAGATGACTCACACTCAATGCTTCCATAGGCAAATGTTTGTCTTTTATATCATTTATTGAATTCTCTAAAATACACTTTGAATTTTACAACCAATGAAATTCTGTTCAATAAAATAATATTTCTATGGATTGAATTTTGCATTGTTTCTTAATTCCATTTTCAGAAATTCTGCCAAGCAAGCTTCTGCTTCCATCTGCTTTAGGGCTGCTATATCAACTGCAAATACTTTCTGGATAACTCCTGTCTACTAATTTTGTCCTAGTTTAGGGACACATGGAGAGGAATATGACATACTCTTTGCAAAAGAATGCTTTGCAACCTTCCTGAGGAAAATGACCTATTCAGGCCTTTTCCATGTTTATGTAGGCTTTTAAAAAACATTCCTTTTATTTATCCATGCTTTAAAATATTTTATTTCTTTTAATATTGCAAAAAGACTCACTTAAATTTTAGAAACAAAAGCTACAATATCTGACATTTGGGGTAAGATCATTCTTCAGCTCATTGGTTCTGTAAATACTTACTTATTGTGGCTTATTCCCTGGTATTTGTGATAGTAGAATGTAAGCTCATATCTTTCTTGGGTTTATGGGAAATCTCGAAGTGCAAGCATTAGCACTCCAAAATGGCAGTTTTTCCTCTGCTGTATATTCTGTGACACTGTCCATCTAACACAAGGTAATTTAATGGTTTGGATTTTTCTGTAACTGTGCAGGTAATATAATTTTGACTACGAAAACATATATTCAAGAAGATCTCCTTTAGAAATTTTTAAAAACAATACTGTAATTATTCCTGAGCATCGAGTATCTGACCTCATCTGATTTGAATTTCATTATTCATTCTCACAAGTTGTCTTCCACTTTTAAGAAAAATTAATGCATCTTGATGCAGACAGCATGTGCCTATCTGAGAAACCTTTTTTCCAACCTAGATTCCAAGACAAGACAGATTGGTATCTCTGAAGTGAGTGTGTTGATAGGTAGAAATTTCTAGTCCACATTTTCAGTCATGTTGTAGTACTTCATAAGTCTCAGGTTTGTATGCAGATCTGAAGTCAAATGAATTCCAAATGCCCACAAATATGCCCATGTCTCTCTGGAGTTAGCAATAAACTGCAAGCCTATAGGTAATACACTTTGTTAAATGTTTCAGGATAATCATGGCTTCAAAGGATGCACACCTTTCTGGTTTTCATGTCTTTATTTTTGGCATCTACATTTCTCCATTAATTTTAAGGGAGCTTGACTATGAGCTTAAAAAATGACTGTAATATTTTATCTGGTATTTCAATTTTTTTTTTCTTCAGGTGATAAGAAATGAAATCTTTGGATTGGATTTAGTAATATTTAAAATTGAGTTCTGGAATTTTCTAGGTAGAAACACATATAATATGTAAATAGTGGTTACTCACTGGTCTCTTTTTTTATAAGTATAATTTTTAAAAAATAATGTATTGCAATGGCTGAGTCATCCAGAATCTGGTTAAATAATTAGCATGAACACATTATATCTCATTCACAGTTTTAATGAGAATGACTTGGATTTTGCTTGATAACTTTGGCTCTGGGTTTGGAATAGTTATCAATCTTAAGAATGTCCTATTTTTTATAGTTGAGTAATTTTTAGTCACAAATAAATGCAAAATGTAGAAAAAAAATTTTGGCACCTCTAGAGATGACTGTAAGATTTCAGCTGTTGAAGTTTTATAATATTTTTGTTGAGCACATGACACTTGTTATTACTTCCAGAAAAGGAGACTTCTTCCACCAGAAACAGGAATCTCAGGATTTCAATGCAGTTTATGATTTGGGATTACCAAGAGACACATTTACATAACACTGCATAGAACCAGAATCAATAGAGCAAGATCAGTTTGAATAGTGAACATCAGTACCTGTGACCTATAGGTTCTTGTCCAGCAACTATACAGGGTGATGGTCTCCTTGCATCTTTCTCTTGCTACAAGCAAAGGACCCTGATCCTTCACTCTGGGTTCTGAAATAATTAAATATGGGAGTATGTCCAAGGACCATATGATATACATCTCTGAGGAGAAGAAAGATGCACACATCCAGCCTTTAAGATGGAAAGTTACTCCTAAACATGGTGATATTCCTAGCCCAGGTGGTGAAGGTTCCTTATTTCCTTGTAAGTAAATGTTTAGGCCCAAGGCTAATCTTAATATGCTGTGCAAGGCTTTTAAGACTGTACACACAAAACTGCTTTTCCCACAGTTTTCTAGTTTTGAATCTCTTTCATTTCTGAAAAATTCTAACACACACACACACACACACACACACACACACCGTTGTTGTGAATTTAATTCTTGTGTTTCTTCCACCAAATTCATATGCTGAAATCCTACTCCCCTAATGTGATAGTATTAATGGATGTTGTGGTTTGGATATGAGTGTCCCTTGGAAACCTCATGTTTTAATGTCGGAATGTTCAGAGAGGAAATAATTAGATTATGAGAACTATAAACTAATCCACGTATTGGGTACTTGAAGAATTCATAATCTGAATGTAACTACAGGCAAGTTGGGCATGCCTGGAGGAAGTAGGTCACTGGGGACTTCTTCTGGATTTTATCATGTCCCAGGCCCCTCATTCTCTCTTTGATTCCAGGATACCCTGAGCTTAGCAGTTTTTTTCTTTTTCTTTTTATTAATTTTAATTTGTTTTAATTAGTTATACATGACAGTAGAATGCATTCATGCACTTTGATATATCATACATAGATGGGATATAATTTCTCATTTTTCTGAGTGTGCATGTTATAGAATCACATTGATTATGCAATCATATATATACATAAAGTAATAATGTCTGTTTCATTCTACTATCCTTTCTAACCCCACATTCCCTTCCCTCCCCTCCCATCACTTCCCTCTACCTAATCTAAGGTAACGCTATTCTTCCCTAGTGCCTCCTGCCTTATTGTGAATTAGCATCTACATATTAGAGAAAACATTCGGCCTTTGGTTTTGTGGGATTGCCTTATTTTGCTCAGCATGATATTCTCTAACGCCATCCATTTACTGGAAAATGCCACAATTTCATTTTTCTTGAAAGCTGAGTAATATTCCATTAAGTATATATACCACATTTTCTTTATCCATTCATCTACTGAAGAACCCCTAGGTTGGTTTCATAGTCTAGCTATTGTGAATTGAGCTGCTATAAACATTGATGTGGCTGCATCACTGTAGTAAGCTAATTTTAATTCCTTTGGGTATAAACCGAGGAGTGGGGTATCTGGGTCAAATGGTGAATGGTGGTTCTATTCCCAGTTTCTGAGGAGTCTTCATACTGTTTTCCATAGTGGTTGCACCAATTTGCAGTCCCACCAGCATTGTGTGAGTGTACTTTTTTCACCACATTCTCGTCAGCATTTATTGTTTCTTGTATTCTTGATGATTGCCATTCTGACTGGAGTGAGATAATATCTTAGTGTAGTTTTGATTTGAATTTTTATAATTGCTAGAGATATTGATCAATTTTTTATATATTTGTTGATCAATCATATGTCTTCTGTGAAGTATCTGTTCAGTTCCTTGGCCCATTTATTGATTTGGTTATTATTATTATTTTTTTGGTTTTAAGTTTTTTGAGTTCTTTATATATCCTAGAGATCAATGCTTTATCAGAGGTGCCAGTGGTAAAGATTTTCTCCCAATCTGTAGGCTCTCTCCTCACGTTATTAATTGTTTCCTTGGCTGAGGAGAAGCTTTTTAATTTGAATCCATTCTATTTTTTGATTCTTTATTTTACTTCTTGTACTTTAGGAATCTTATTAAGGAAGTCAGATCCTAGACTGACATTGTTAAGATTTGGTTGGGCCTATTTTTCTTCTTTCAGGCACAGAGTTTCTCTTCTAGTGACTAAGACTTTGATCCACTTTCAGTTTATTTTTGTGCAGGGTAAGAGATAGAGGATTAATTTCATTATGCTACATATGGATTTCCAGTTTTGCCAGCACCATTTGTTGAATAGGCTATCTTTTCTCCAGTGAATGTTTTTGGCACCTTTGTCTAGTATGACATAAGCATTTTATGTGGGTTTGTCTCTGTGTCCTCTTTTCTATACCATTGGTCTATAAGTCTATGTTGGTGCCAATACCATGCTGTTTTTGTTCTATGTCTCTGTAGTATAGTTTAAGGTCTGGTATAGTGATGCCTCCTACATCACTTTTCTTGCTAAGGATTGCTTTAGCTACTCTGGGTTTCTTATTTTTCCAAATAAATTTTATGATTGCTTTTTCTATTTCTATGAAGAATGTCATTGGGATTTTAATAGGAATTGCATTAAGTCTGTATAACACTTTTGGTAGTATGGTCATTTTGACAATATTTATCCAGGAGCATAGGAAATCATTCCATTTTATGAGGTTTTCTTCAATTTCTTTCTTTAATGTTCTGTATTTTTTATTATACAGGTATTTCACCTCTTTTGTTAGATTGATTCCAGGTTTCTTTCTTTTTTAGGCTATTGTGAATGGGGTAGTTTTCCTAATTTCTCTTTCAGTGTATTCATTGCTGATGTATAGGAATGTGTTTGATTTATGGGTGTTAATTTTTTATCCTGCTACTTTGCTGAATTCATTTATTAGTTCACAAAGTTTTCTGGTGGAATTTTTTTGGATCTTCTACATATAGAATCATGTGATCAGCAAATAGTGATAGCTTGAGTTCTTCTTTACCTATTTATATACCTTTAATTTCTTTCTTTTGTCTAATTGCTCTGTCTAGAATTTCAAGGATGATGTTGAAAATAAGTGGTGAAAGAGGACATCATTGTCTTGCTCCAGTTTTTAGAGGGAATGCTTTTGGTTTTCCTCCATTTAAAATGATGCTGGCTGTGGTGCCTGGAAGTCTCTCCTCTGGTCACAGCCACAGTTGCCTCGGTTTCCTTGGACCTACTTCCAATGCCACCTCTGTGGTCTCTGCCTATGAACCTGAAATCTCCTGTCAATCAACTGCCACCTACTCTGCTACCACCGTTGCTGCTGCCTCCGATTCTTCTGCTGTCAGCCTGAAGTCGCCTGAAGTTCTTCTTTCTGGGTGCTGCTGCTACAGAAGACACTGCTGCCTTGGATGCAACTGAAACTAACACTGCTGCTGATCCCCAGAGATTGCTTGGTGATGCTGCACCCACAGCTGCAGTTGCAACTGCTGCTGCAGCCTTTGCCTCTGCCAAACCACTACTAGCTGCCAACAACCATCTGCACTACCACTGTTAACACAGCCTAGAGGACTGTTTCAGAGAGAGTCCAGGTTTAGTTGCATGTGTCTGCAGCTATTTTGGTACACCATCCTGGGCCTGGGGCCCAAGTACCACAAGTTTACCACCACAAAAGCCTCTGTCTGGGGACTCCAGCTGGGACTTGCAGATTCAGTGTTGGGGTGCCTAAGGGTTTGAAGGAGCCTGGGATCTTCCTGCTGAGAGTGTTTGTAGCCCTTGTATTGCTGCTGCATTTTGGAGTTGCTCCTTTGTATGAGTGTATCCCCAGTGGTCTCTCTGCAATAGGAGCAGCATTGGGATCTTAGAACTGCAGGCTGGCCAAGCCTGAGGTATCTGAAGCCAAGATGGGTGGGATAGAGACTGGGTTTCTGAGGGCTGATCTGAGTTTGGTGATCCCAAGAGGCATCAGAGACTGGACGGAGAAACTGTTGAACACTGACAGAGACAGTTTGATTTTTCACCAAGATTTATTATATTTTATTTTTTGATTCACTAATCTCTCTATCATATTTGGAAGAGGATTTTTTTATGCACCAGTGTGTGGAGGACAATGTTATATGAATGGTGCTTTGCATTTTTGTTATATTCTTATGTCTTTATTTTTCCCTCTTTGTTCATATTCTTCCTCTTTCTTGTCTATTTTCTTGAATTTTTTCCCCAACTTTTCTCCAACAAACAGCCAAACTCTTTCAGTTCCTCTTCCACTCTTCCTGTGAATTTCTGCTTCTAGCTTCTATCTTCCTCCCACGCAAATATTGCATGCTACACTACCTCTGTTCTCTCATCCACCTTTTGAAATTTAAACCATTTTAACAAATTTTCTGTTTGTACTATATATAGTTATTGAACTTATCATTTTGGTTTAATAGTAGAAAGCAGTAGACACCTTAGTGGGAGCTATTAGTTTAAGCCTATATATTGTGTACACTGGGTGATGTTAATATTGGTCTCACCATTAAAGTCAAAGCTCTGGAAACCTTGAGGGACACTATAAGTCTACAGGGTAGAATTTAAGCTGCCTTAGATCCATACTACTAGATGTTAAAACATACTAACAACATGAAGAAACAAGAGAATAAAGCACACCAAACAAACCAAGATGCTTCAACAACAGAAGCCACTAATAACATAGTAGAAGAAATGTCCAAGAAGGAGTTAAGATTATACATAGTTAAATTTATATGTGTAGTAAAGGATAGTATAAGGAGTGAAATAAAAGAAAAAATACAGGAAGTGAAAGACCAATTCAATGAAGAGTTAGAGATCATGGAGAAAAAAAACAAGCCAAAATCCTTATAATGAAGGAATCAGTAAACCAAATTATAAATTTAATAGAAAGCATCACAGACAGACTAGACCACTTGGAAGACAGAACCTCAGACAATGAAGACAAAATATATAATCTTGAAAGTAGAATTGACCATGTGAAGAAGATGGTAGGAAACAATTAACAGAACATCCAAGAATTATGGGATAACATGGAAAGACCAAATTTAAGAATTATTGAAATAGATGAAGGAGCAGAGATACAAACCAAAAGAATGCACAATGTTTTTCAATGATATAATAGCAGAAAATTTCCTAAACCTAAAGAATGGAATGGAAAATCAAATACAAGAGGCTTACCGGACCCCAAATGTAAAAACGTTATCAGACCCACACCAAGACACATTATAATGAAACTGACTAACACAGAGACTAAAGATAAAATCTTAAAGGCTATGAGAGAAAAAATCAAATTACATATAGAGGGAAACCAATTTAGATATCAACTGATTCCTCAACCCAGACTCTCAAAGCTAAAAGATCCTGGCATCATGTATTTCAGGCTCTGAAACAAAAGGAATGCCAACCAAGAATTTTATATCCAGAAAATATTGTTCCAGATTTGAAGATGAAATTAAAACATTCCACGATGAACAAAAATTAAAAGAATTCACAACTACACTAAAGGGACATTAAACCAAATGAGAAACTAAGATAAATCAAAAACCAGAAATAAATCAAAATGACAAGGAATTCAAATTATATCTCAATAACAACCTTGAGTGTTAACAGCCTAAACTCATCAATCAAAAGACACAGATTGGCAGATTTAATTGAAAAGCAAAATCCAACAATATGCTGTCTTCAAAACACTTACCTCATGGGCAAAGACATCCACAGGCTGAAGGTGAAAGTATGGGGAAATAGTTATCACTTATATGGGTTGCATAAACAAGCAGGGGTTTCCATTCTCATTTCAGATAAAGTAGACTTCAAACTAAAGTTAATCAGAAGAGACAAAGAAGGACATTTCATACTTCTTAATGGAAGTATATATAAGCCAGACATAACAATTATAAATATTTATTCCCCAAACAATGGGGCATCTAAGTACATCAAACAAACTCTTCTCAATTCCAAGAATCAAATAGATCACAATACAATAATTCTGGGTGACTATAACACACCTCTCTCACTACTGGACAGATCTTCCAAATAAATACCAAATATGGAAACTATAGAACTAAATAATATAATCAATAATTTAGACTTAACATACATATATAAAATATTTCATCCATCAGCGAGCAAATATACTTTCTTCTCAGCAGCACATGGCTCCTTCTCTAAAATAGACCATATCTTATGCCACAAAGCAACTCTTAGTAAATCAAAAAAAAAAAAAAAAAGAGAGAGAGAGAGATAATACCCTGCATTCTGTCAGACCACAAAAAATGAAATTAGAAATCAACAATAAAATAAAAAGTACAAGCTACTGTAACAAATTCAGACTAAATAATACACTATTGAATGATGAATTGATAGTAGAAAAAATAAAGGATAAAATTTTAAAAAATCTTAGAGGTAAATGAAAACACTAATACAACATATCAGAATCTCTGGGACACTATGAAGGCAGTACTAAGAGGAAAGTTTATTGCATTGAGTGCATTCATTAAAAGAATAAAAAGTCAAGAAATAAATGACCTAACACTACATCTCAAAACCTTAGAAAAAGAAGAAAAAAAAATCAACACCAAAAGCAGTAGAAAACAGGAAATAATTAAAATCAGAGCTGAAATCAGTAAAATCAAAATAAAAGAAACAGTTGAAAAAATTGACAAAGCAAAAGTTGGTTCTTTGAAAAAAATAAATAAAATAGATAAACCCCTGTTAATGAAGAGAAAAAGAAAACTCAAATTACTAAAATAAAAGATGAAGAAGATAATATAACAATGGACATATCTGAAATATAGAAGATAATTAGAAACTATTTTGAAAAGTTATACTCCAATAAAATAGAAAATATTGAAGACATTGACAAATTTCTAGAGACATATGACCTACCCAAACTGAAGATGTCATACACAATTTAAACAGATCAATTTCAGGTAATGAAATAGAAATGCTGAGAGCCATGGCCAAGTAGGAATGACGCATGGCATTTTTGGTTGAAAGGTGACCCCAGCAAGCCATTGAGATGATAATGATTATATTAAGAAGCACATTCAATTGGAGATTAGACCCCTGCTGTCTGCCTAGGCCTGCTACTTTGGAGTTCTCCTGGAGAGTTCCCATTGGTTGGGGAAGTGCAGTAGGAGGGAATTCCAGAGGAGGGATTTCCTGTTGGCATAGTGTGTCCCGGGAGGAGCCGCATGGCGTGGTTCAGCATTTTTTTCCCCAGGGAGCGTGTGTGGAGTGTGCTGGTGGAGTTCAGAAATAAACTTTGTTCCTGCTTCAGTGGCTTGTGATTTTGTGCCCAGCCAGACTGCGGCAGAATATGCCATCAAAAGCCTACCAACCAAGAAAAGTCCAATACTAGATGGATTCTCGGCCTAGTTCTACAAAACTCTCAAAAAAGAATTAACACTAATATTCCTCAAAGTATTCCATGAAGTAGAAAAGGAGGGAATCCTTCCAAACTTGTTCTATGAGACTAATATCATCCTGACACCCAAAGTAGATAAAGACACATTAAGGAAAGAAAACTTCACACCAATATCCTTGATGAACATAGATGCAAAAATTCTCAATACAATTCTGGCAAATCACATACAAAAACATATTAAAAAGATAGAGCACCATGATCAAGTGGAGTTCATCCCAGGGATTCAAGGTTGGTTCAACATACAAAAATCAATAAACATAATTCATCACACTAATAGACTTAAAAACAAGAATCATATGATCATCTCAATAAAAATGCAGAAAAAGCATTTGACAAAATACATCACTGTTGAAAACACTAGAAAAACTAGTGTAGGAACATACCTCACATTGTAAAAACTGAGCAGCTTTTTCTAACAAACCCTGTTATCATGATATTCCAGCTCTTCTAAGACTCAATGAAGTTGGCTGACCATGAGCTGAATGTCTGAAACATGAGTTGAAAATGAACTTTTCCCCCTCTAAATTGTCCTTTTCAGACATTTTGGCCACAGCAAGGAAAAGTTGACTAACACAGAAGATTAGGCCTGGGAATTAGATGATATCATGAGGGTAGAAGGAAAATGGGAAAGGATTGTTATCAGAGCTGTGAGACATCTTGCTTGTCGTTTTACCATGAGGATTCAGTGAGGAGTGCCATCTCTGAATTGGGAAATGAACCTCCACAAACACTGATCTCGTAATCTTACTTCAGCCTCCACACTGTGAGCAATCAATGTCTGCTGCTTCTCACCCACATAGATTATGAATGATATTTTGTTAGAGTAATTTGAATGGACTAAGCTGTATGTAGTTATGCACCTACAAATAGACATATGTTTTATTCACTTTTCTATCACTGTGACCAAAAGACCTAACAAGACCAAGTTTAGAGGAGGCAAAGTTTATTTGGTGCTCACAGTTTCAGAAGTCTCCGTCCATAGACAACTGATTCCATCTGGACCTGAGGTGAGACAGAACATCATGACGGAGGACTAGCCAAACAGGAAGCTGAGAGAGAGAGGAAGAAAATAGAAAGGTATGCCCCGGTGACCCACCTCCACCAGCTGCACCATACTACCTGCAGTTATCACGTTTTATCCATTCAAATGAATTAATCCATTGATTAGGTTAACAATCTCATAATGCAATCATTTCACCTCTGAACTTTCACACTTGAATTTGGGGAACACTTCTTATCTAAACCACAACATACCTACATAGACAATGTGTTTCTTTCTATTAGGACTTTGTGTCTATATTCATATAGAATAAATTTGGTATATATTACATTTTAATACATGAATTGGCCTCGTTTTATATTTTGTGAAATAGTGAACTTAAAAGAAAGATATGCTCATGATATCTAGTCAAATGACATAAAGAGGCATAAAATAAAGTGAGGAATATTTTTGTATTCCTAAACATTTCCCATTACATTTCCACATTTTTCTGTTTATAAAAATATATAAATATTTTACATTTTTAATTTTTTGTCAGTGTTCTGTTCATTTTTTTAAAATGGGATCACACTATACAATTTATGAATTAATTTTACTCAGTTAATATTATAACATGGATATCCTTCTGTGTGTATGTATGTATGTGGGTATATATGTATTCAACATATGCTCTTTATTAGTTATATAATATTCAATAATATGGATGAAAAGCAATTTATTCAAATTTTCCTCAGGTAGACAAATATCATATGAGATATACAGATTTTTTAAATTTTCTTTTATTTCCTCTTAAAAACAAAGAAATCTTGTTGTATATGTAAGTTGTATTTTAAGTGTTTTTAGGCTTATAGGATACATTCATCAAAGTAGGGTTATAGTACAATATACCTAAACATTCTTATAGTGTTATAGCATCTCACACTCCCATCAGAAACATATGAGAGTGATCATGTCTCTATATTTTAGTAAATCATGTATTCCATTGTATTCCATGTGAAAATATAAAAATTTAACTGGTTTTCCCCAATTTTCTGTCACTGATGAGACTAATCACTTTTTCACGTATCTAATTTCATTTTCTGCTTTGGGATAATTGTCTTTTCTTTGACTATAATTATACTAAATTATTTTACTTTTGGTTATCAATATAAGCATATAAGTATTCAAAATAGTAACTTTTTTGTCATATGAGCTGCCCCAAATTCTCCTTTTACTATGTTTTGACATAACTTTTAATAAAAATAGTCATATATTGAAGTACAATTTGTATTTTGAAGTAAACAAGCCATAATTGCACAGTTGAATGACTTTTTACCAAGTGAAGAGAACTATGAAACTATGACCCAGACCAAGAAATAGGTCAACACTAGCTGCTAGAAACACCACTCTACTGCCTTACTTTATCATCTGTACCTTCCCTCATGACCAAAGCAAGCTCAATTTTTCACCAGGGTTTAGTTGTATTTTTTTTTTAATTTTTAAGTTGTTTTATTAGCTATATATGACAGTAGAATGCATTCATGCACTTTGATATCATACATAGATGGGATATAATTTCTTTTTTTTCTGAGTGTACATGTTATAGAATCACATTGGCTATGCAGTCATATATATATATATATATATATATATATATATAAAGTAATAATGTCTATTTCATTCTACTATACTTCCTATCCCTACATTCTCTTCCCTCCCCTCCCTTTTCTTCCCTCTATCTAATCTAAGGTAACTATATTCTTCTCTACTCCATGCACCCCCTCTATTATGAATTAGCATCCACATATTAGAGAAAACATTCAGCCTTTAATTTTTTGGGATTGTCTTATTTCGCTTAGCTTGATAATCTCCAAATCCACCCATTTACTGGAAAATGCCATAATTTCATACTTCTTTAAAGCTAATAATATTTCATTGAGTATATATTCCACATTTTTTAATTCATTCATCTATTGAAGGACACCTAGGTTGGTTCTGTAGTTTAGCTACTGTGAATTTTGCTGCTATAAACATTGATGTGGCTGCATCACTCTAATATGCTGATTTTAAGACCTTTGGGTGTAAACCAAGGAGTGGGATAGCTGAGTCAAATGGTGGTTCCATTCCAAGTTTTCTGAGGAATCTCCCTACTGCTTTCTACACTGGCTGTACCAATTTGAAGTCCCACCATCAATGTATGATTGTATCTTTTTTCCCCACATCTTTGCCAACATTTATTATTGCCTGTATGTATTCTTGATGATTGCCATTCTGACTAGAGTGAGATGAAATCTTAGTGTAAGTTTTGATTTGCATTTCTCTAATTGCTAGAGATGTAGGACATAATTGTGTTTGTTTTTAAACTTATGTATGTATCCATATTTTGAACTCATTGTAATTTTTATTATTGTATGAAATCAGTATTCTTCTTATTAAAAGTCATCTTTTAAGTTTTTTTTCTTCCCCAATTTATATTTTTCATTTAATATAATATCATTCTTCTTCTGACTTAAGAACTCTTTTTAGTACTTCCATTAATTTGAATCTTCCAATGAAAATTCTGCGTGAAAATGTTCACTTTGCCTTATTTTGAATGATGTGTGTTAGTTTTCTATTGCTGTGAGAAAATATCTGAGAAAAACAACTTACTTGATGAAAGACTTATATTGGCTCATAGTTTAAGAGGTTTATTCTGTGGTTTCTTTGCCTTATTGCTTTGGACCAGTGCTGAGACAGAATATCATGTCAGGAAACATGGGATAGATCACCTCATGAAGTTGGGACCATGGACAAAATGTATCCTTGAAAGACACAATTTACTCTCTCCATGTGGGCTTCACCTCCTAGTAGCCCATGCAACTCTAAACTAATTAGTGGATTAATTTATTGATGAGTTTAATAACTTCATGATTCAGTCAATTCCCCAAAGCTTTACCTCTGAATATGATTTCACTGAATATGAATACATTGAGGATTAAGTCTTCAACACACAAGGCCTTAAGGAACATTTCAGATCCAAACGATGGAGGGAAATTCACTTATATTAGATGTTAAATTGACATTTCTTTCAGTCTTTTGATGATGCTCTTCCATTGTCTTATATCTCTCATCATTTTGTTGACATATCAGCAGTATTAATATCATCATTCTGCTATTCCTTTTTTAATACTACTTTCCTTAATTTTTTTTTACTGTTCTTTTTACTCAATAGCTTTACTTGATGTTCCTTGATGAGTTCCTTTTCTATTGAACATTTTAAAACTGTTTCATCTTTATAGCAGTTTTTGAATATTTGTTGTAATGAGTTTCATTGATTTTAGAAAATTTTCAGGTATTATCTTTACAAATATTGCAAGTGCAATTAATCTGTTTTCTCCTGATGTTGAAATTCCAAATTTAATCTTTTAAACAAGTAATATATCTCTTATACTTTTTGGTCTATTTCTTTTTATTTGTTTGTTTCTTGAGGTTTAATTCTGGATATTCCTTGTGTCATTCATATCATCAATCATTTCTTCATCTGTCTATTATTATAAACATTCAAATATTTCTTAACTTCAACTATTGTATTATTTACATCTATAATATAAACTAAGATATTTTGGTTGTTCTACTTCCCTTCTGAAATTTTTCATATTTTCATGTAATTAATTAAAATTATTAATCTTTTTAATAGTATATTTACGTTTGTTTGATAAAACATGCTAATCTTTCATGTGTAAAAAATCCTTTTAAATATTCTTACTGCAGATTTGGTTGACTAAATTTTATATCAATAGTTGTTTCATATGAACATTCTGATGATATATCAGTCCATGGTCTAGTCATCCATCATGACAATGTCAAATCTGTTGTCATTTGTTTATTTCTAGGTAACCTATATTTTCAAAAACAGCTGAAAATTATTAATCCTTGATATTTTCATGTCATTCTGATGTGTACATTTCTTTCTGTGTCTTATACTTATTAACTTGAATTTACTTTTTTTTTACTGCATATTTATCTATCTTTAATACTGGAAAAAATTTATCTTTCATTCCTTAAAAACTTATTTCTCCATCATCCCCTTTATTATACATTTCTTTGACTCTTACTGGATGTTTATTAGAGTGTTTTAATCTATTCTAAAATTCTCTTCATTTTCTTACATGATTGAAATTGGAAATGTATTTGCGGAGCGCGGAGGAACCTCCCCGCACATGAAGGCGCCGCCAGCTCACCTGCGCCTCGCCGCTCCCGCCCCACGTGGCCCCCGCCGCCCCGCCCTCTGCCCCGGCCGCGGCGCGGTCATGGGCTGCCGCTCGGAGAGGAGGAGAAGGGGCGGCCGCGGGGGTCTCATTAGCGATGCGGACTCCCTGCTCAGCTCCGTAGTCCGGAGCCCGGTAGCCGAGCTGCGAGCCGCGCGGCGCTCAGGGCGGGTGACTCCGGTAGCACAGTGGGAAGCTACGGGGATGCGCGTTTCCTCCGAAGGTCCTTTCAGCGGCGGCTCCGAGCGCGCTGCCCGGCTGCTGTAGGGAGCGGCGTTGGAGCAGTCACTCGCCCAAGACCCTCGGGACCCACTCATTTCGGCCCCTGCATCGTAGTGCCTGTCCCCGACTCCAGAGGCGCAGAAGAGGAGCGGTGCCCCCGGCGGGGCGAGGAACATGGGGAGAGCGTCGGCCACAGTCGGTGGTGGAGGGGCGCGCCGGTGGCTTTCGTGGCTGGGGCTCTGCTTCTGGGCAGCAGGGGCTGCGGCTGCCCGAGGTAAGCGCTGGGCAGAGCGGGTGGCTGGGGCAGAGTGGGAAGGAGGTCAGAAGACTGAGCGGGACCTGCACCTATGGCGTTGGCTTCCTAAGTTGAGCCTTGCACCTCTCCGCGCTCGGAGCCCGACTGGGTGGGAGTCTGGGGGAGAACCTCCAAGGGGACCACCGCTTTCCAACCCAATTTTGCTACCTGCTATTTGCAGTCCTACAGGTTGCTGTGACCCGAGCCCCTACCTTTTACTCATCGCCTGCTCAATTTTCCAAATCCTTCCCAATTGCTGCAGGCTGGAGTAGCCCTATCTTCACTCCGTTCTCTCTCTCCTTGGTCCTCTCCGCTTCCTTCCTAGGCGAGATCATTGATGGGTGGGCGCCCACAGTGATGTCTGAGAGTTCCTAGCGAAAGGAGCCTGGTGGGTGGGCTCCAATACTGATGACGCCTTTTCCTTTCTGAGAACAACATCCAAGCTTTAGTCGCCTCGTTCTGCGCCAAGCTTGTTACCCCTTGGACGCCCCTAACCCTGGGTCTTGGCCAGCTCTAGGTTTTCCTTCACGGAGGCCGCATGTGTGCAGGCGCTGGGGGGAGTAGTGTAAACCCTCCCGGTTTAACTATGCCTGCGGTACCCAGCGAGGATAAGCAGTTGGCCAGAGGCTGCTCACCCTGCGCTTCCTCTCCCTAACTCGTGCTTACTCCAGCTAGGAAGCGCGGGGCCCCACAGAGCAACGCGGAGACCTCAGCTTTTTTCCCGACTTAGAAGCATAGACTCCGTTTTTTTCCCCTGAATCCTCTGCACTTCTGCAGAGTGAAATTTTTGCAACTGGTTTCAGTTCCACCTTGAGCGAGGACAGGAAGCATCAACTTAAAGATAAATCTCAGGGACCTGCTTTGAAGATGACCATGGGCCGTTTCATGCATAGCCTCAGTAGTGTGACTTTACCTTTAAAATAATCCGGAAGCCTCTCTTTTCTGCCCTTCTTTACCTGTCTCCTTCCCTGCATGCTATCCAGTAGGTTTAGAATATGTAACTGCATTAAATGATTTACTTAATGCTTGTCTGGCAAGAGGTTGAACTGAGCTAACCGCCTCACCTTCTGCTATGCTGTCTCCTGAACATATATTAATAGCCAGGAGGCCGCGGGAAGGGGTGAGGATGATCACAAAAAGAACCAGGATCATCTCATTTTTATGAAAGCTAACGGTGTGTTAAAAGCAGCTGTACTGTCTGGAAAGAAAAATTTTTTAAAAAGTGGATAGAGGTTTTTCCGTTTTATGATCCTGTTCTGTGTGTATTTGCATTTCATTTCCTGAAAAGTTGTTGTTGTTGTTTTTAGTGGAGTAGGCTTTTTAAAGGGCAGGAAAGGTTTAAAAATGAGCCTCACTGATTCCACACACTTGGTTATGGTGAGGCATATTTCTTTCTCTTTCTGGAAGAAGCACAAGCTTCAGTCGTTTAATTTACTATGGAGAATGAGAGGATGTTTCTTGCAAAGTCAGCTCTGAATTGTTTTTAATACACTGGTATGGGGGAGAGTGTGCCTTTTATTTTTTCTCGCTAAATGTTGAGCTAAATGTCCGAGTTTCTATCTAGCCATGACTGACTCCTGGTATTTACCCTTGGAATTTGCTTGGTGGACTTTTCTTAAAGCCGGCTCCAAACAAGAGGTGGGGACATGCCAAAAGCCTCTTGGATGGAGTTTTGCTGGCTGTGAAACTAAGTGCATCTCTTGTCTGCAAGCTGTTCTTTAAAGGTCTCCTGGAAAACATACTGTACACTCTGCAGGCTTATTTACAACAAATGTCTTGCACAGATCATAGTAATGTTCAAGACACATGGAATGGAGCAGTAAATCTGACTAATATTTCCCTTGTCAAATTTTACTTTCTGGGGCATGGAAGCCTATTACCTTTAGCAGCTGTCAGATTCTTCAAGAAATGAACATGTAGAGAGAGAAAAAGGGAGGGGAGGGGAGGGGAGGGGGGATAGTAGAGAATAGGACAGACAGCAGAATACATCAGACTCTAGAAAGGCAATATGTCAATCAATGGAAGGGTAACTGATGTGATACAGCAATCTGTATACGGGGTAAAGTTGGGAGTTCAAAACCCACTTGAATCAAACTGTGAAATATGATGTATTAAGAACTATGTAATGTTTTGAACGACCAACAATAAAAAAAATGAACATTAAATAGGCTGTGAAACCTGTGAAACCACATGCACCTGGCTTTAGACAGATGGATCCAATTGAAGTTTTCACAACAAAGGATGTGTTCCAATGTTACTGAAGTTCCCCCATCCTAGGAAGGTGTGATTCATTAAAAGCAAGATGTGGTGCAATAGTGTGGTATCTTTGCTTAGTAGTCTCACTGTTTGTTCTCTAGAAATCTGTGGTGAGCCGTTCCTGCGGACTGTGGTCGCCATTACATGATGGCGCTGGCTCCGTTGTGGTCTGTGAAGGACAACTCCATATCAAAGAGAGTTGGCGTGTTCCCAGCTCCTTATCAGAAAAAGTTGGCGTGTCATTTTCTAGCACCCTGTGAGAAGGGTACACGTGGAAGCTTTGCATTGGGGTTCGCGGTGCTTTATTAAGGCTGGGAGGGGGATCCGAGGGAGTAGTAGAAGAATTATTAGAAGAATATCAAGGGCCTGAATAAACTGCTGAAAGAAGATTCCTGAGTCGCGTCTTCCTTGCGGGCAAGGGGGGTCGCGACAAGTGGTGCCGAGACCCGGGAGAAAAGAAACAAAGAAACACCCAGGTACCAGAACTTTCAGCAGTCAGGGAGGTGCACCGGTAAGTCCCAGGTAACGTGGGACCCGCTGTTAAAAAGCGGGAAGCTCCTCTGTAAAGAGAGGGCGCTACATCTTATAGCAATTGCACTCTGAATTTTTGTTCTCTTTCTGTGTATGTTCGTTTTGTTTTGTGTACTTTCACTTTCGATTTCTGTGTTTTCTTGTGTTGCGTCATGGGTGCCGTGACTTCAAGTCCACTTCTTCTGGCCTTAGATGGCCTTTTACGTTCCAAGGGACTGGCGGTGAAACGCAGTACCTTAGAGAAATTTTTACAGAGGGTAGATACAGCTGCACCGTGGTTTGCATTTTTGGGCAGCCTCACTACACCCAGCTGGGATAAATTAGGCAAAGACCTTGACTTTGCTCGTGAGCAGGGCATGCTAGAGGGCGGGGTGATACCCCTCTGGAAGATGGTCCGTAGTTGCCTTACGGATGGCAGATGCCAAGAAGCGCTTGTTAAAGGGCAGGAGGTTTTAGAACAATTGCATGAGGAAAAATCAGAAACAACAGAGAGCGAAGTGTCTCAGGAAGAGGGGAGTGTGCAGGGCGTGGAGAACGGGAGGAGACTGTATCCAGATCTCAGTGTGCTGCGCACGCCCCCATGCGAAAGTGGGTCAGAGGCAGAAGACGCTGAGGAGGAGGAGATAAGAACGCTGTCCCGGCAGTTAGGGAGTTTAGGTACAGGAAACCGAGATAAGCAAGGGCTCAAGAACGGGCGGCCTCCCGATCCGCCTCCATATGGCGGGGGTGTTTCGGGACGAAGTTTCCACGCCCAAACATGGAGGGCTGTTAACGCTGAGATGGGTCTTGCTTATCCAGTTTTTCAGGATGATAATAGGGGAAGATTTCATGAGCTTTTGGATTTCAAAATTGTAAAGACCCTGGCGGAGTCTGTGCGCACTTATGGGGTTGATGCCTCTTTTACACTAACTCAGGTAGAGAATCTGTCCAGATACTGCATGACTCCCTCTGATTGGGCTAGCCTCGTTCGGGCTTGCGTCTCCCCAGGCAAATATTTGGACTGGAGAGCATTTGTGCTAGAGGGTGCAGCAGAGCAAGCCGCCCAAAATCATGCAGCAGGACACCCCCATTGGGACAGGGACATGCTTTTGGGGCAAGGGAGATTTGCTAATCAACAGACAGGATTTCCTCCTGAAGTATATGACCAGATTAATAATATTTGCATTCGGGCATGGAAATCACTTCCTAATAGAGGAGAGGTGTCTGGTAACCTGACTAAAATTATACAAGGCCCTACAGAACCCTTTTCAGATTTTGTAGCAAGGATGGTGGATGCTGCTGGAAAAATTTTTGGAGATCCTGATAAAGCCATGCCCCTTATCAAGCAATTGGTTTTTGAGCAATGCACCAAAGAATGTAAAACAGCGATTACTCCTTATAAAAATAAAGGCATAGAGGCATGGATGAAGGTGTGTAGAGAGCTTGGAGGACCTTTAACTAATGCAGGTCTTGCAGCTGCTGTCCTTCGGGTTACAAAAAGGGGCGGCTCTGGTGCCGGAACATGCTTCCGTTGTGGTCAGCCTGGTCATCTCAAGCGTGAATGTCCCAAAAAAGACAATTTCAATGGACCTCCCCATGGTGGCTTTTCCAATGGCCCTCGTTTACCGGGGTTGTGTCCAAAATGTAAAAAGGGGAAGCATTGGGCAAGAGAGTGTAGATCAGTGAGGGACATCCATGGGCAGCCTATTTTAACTGGGTCAAAAAACGGCCGGAGGGGCCCTCGACCCCAGGGCCCACAAATATATGGGGCAATGGAGAATGTCACACCCGAACCCGAGACATGGCCATCTCTACGCCATCCCATGAGACGCGGAGAGCCACTGCAGGTGCAGCGGGATTGGACCTCTGTTCCACCTCCAGACTCGTATTAACACCTAAGATGGGAGTCCAGTTGGTAGAAACTGAGTTCAAAGGGCCTTTACCACCTGGCACTGTGGGCTTATTGATTGGATGTGCTTCCTCTATTTTACAAGGTCTTCATGTTTTTCCCGGAGTCATAAGCCCTGATACAGTGGGGACAGTAAAAGTCATGGTGGAAGCTCCAAGAGGCATTGTGTCTATCTCCCCAGGGGATCGGATTGCTCAATTACTAATTTTGCCTAGTTTACATAACCACTTCCCGGCTGA